>NC_056741.1:1708317625-1708442625 GCF_019279795.1 Protopterus annectens | reverse complement strand
AACGTACATGTGTCCCGACACGGGGATAGTGGGCAGTGTGTAGGTGTGTGTTCATATCCCACCTGTGCCCACAGTAAGGATGAGTGCTCTAGAGTAGTGGCAGGTAGGGGAGCTATGGGTATGCGATTATGGGCCTAAACATGCAGATGTTGGCTGGCAGACAAATATTAGGACCGCCCTGTGGATGTAAGTAATATTCCGATGTGGGTGTAGCAGAAGTCCATACCTCCCAAACCTTAAGAGCACATCTACTGGACAGTTCATACACATTGGGGGAACACATAGGGACCATATCATTGAACTGTCCCTGATTACCAGGGATGTCCGTGATTACGAATCCGAATCTAACGCAGTCCCAACTAAACCCTCTTAGAACTAGTGATATTAGGAGGAAAGGTGGTGGAATACACGGAATGAATAATGACAACATGTAAGAGTCCTAAACAGCATGTACCTCAGACAATGTGTATGAATACATATGTGCTCTGGGTCCATCAATGTGTCAGGTTAATAGCACCAACCTTCTAAATGTGTCCCTGAGGTTGTTATGCAGTGTCCCTGATTCAGTGTTCATTCTTCCCCATTCGTATAAGAGGTCTGCTAGTGAGAAAAAGCACATATTCTGCCGACTACCTTAGAAAGATGATAGAATAATAGGGTTGGGGATACCACCTGTCCACCTTTGTGACGGACACTCCCCTTTGGGCAGTTGTGTCTTGCAAAATAAATGTAATTATGGCAAATGTCCTGTGATTTAGGGCAAAGATTTCCCATATTGTTGTAGTTGCATAAAACAATTATTTTGTACCTGAAACACCTAAATGTTATAAGAAACAGTATAAGCAACTATAATGATACAAGAATAACCTTTTATTTAGGCAAAACAGTGAAGTACTCTCCTTTCTACTGGCTGTGGGCATGTGTTGCCCTGCAAAGTCTGACGTCTCAACATACAGGTCCTATAGGGTTGCCACCTTTCCAAATGGCCAAAGTGGGAAATGTTCTGTAGAAATGTCAGACTTTTCAGGACAAAACATACCTACAGCCGTGCATAGTACAAAATTATACTTATTTGCACAAATAAAAGCTTAATTTAGTAACATTTGAATTGCTTATGCTACTGCACATAACATATAGAGGTTTCATATATAAAATAACTGTTTTATGCAACTAGTAATGAAACATAGAATATAATAATGTCCTGTAATCAGGACATTTGCTATGTCTTGATTATTTTCACAGGACAAAACTGCCTAAAGAGGGAAGGTCCCTCGCAAAGTGGGACAGGTGGTAACCCTAAAGTCCTACCTTGGCCAATTGAAAAGGTGGTAAACCTATAATAGGTATGCGGTAGCATGACTCGGCCGACGGATGTGGCTCCCACAACCCAACTACTTGTCTGTATAGAAGAGTCTCGGTTCCTATGTATCAGCCAGATGGGAGCAGATTGTATGAGGAACACACAAATAATATGATTAATTCAATGTACAGGCCGCTGATTCCGTACAGTCGAATGCCATGCCGTCACCTAATGGGCAGCCATTCCCGATACTGTAGTCCGATGTAATAGGCATCACAAGGTGGGAGCAGATTGTATGAGGAACACACAATTAATATGATTAATTCACTAGACAGGCCACTAATTCCGTACAGTCGAACGCCATGCCGTCGCCTAATGGGCAGTCATTCCTGATACTGTAGTCATGTAGTCCGATGTAATAGGCATCACAAGGTGGGAGCAGATTGTATGAGGAACACACAATTAGTATGATTAATTCACTGGACGGGCTGCTGATTCTGTACAGTCAAATGCCATGCCGTCGCCTAATGGGCAGACATTCCCGATACTGTAGTCAGTAGCGGCCTTAGGTCAACTGGTGCCCTAGGCAAAAGGGCGCCACGGCACCCCCCACCACACCACCTAGTGCCCCCATCCTGGTCTACCTACACCAAATAAATACTGGAAAAGTGCCCCTACTAAAGCGGCGCCCTAGGTGGCTGCCTAGTTGGCCTAAGCCTAAGGCCGGCTGTGACTGTAGTAATAGGCATCACAAGGTGGGAGCAGATTGTATGAGGAATACACAAATATACTTGATTCACTGGACAGGCTGCTGATTCCGTACAGTCGAACGCAATGCCGTCGCCTAATGGGCAGCCATTCTTGATACTGTAGTCATGTAGTCCGATGTAATAGGCATCACAAGGTAATATTGTGGTCCTCGCTCCCACACAGGGGTGTGAGTGACAGATGCAAGCACCAATGTCGGTGCATTTGCACTTGCGGGAGCAAGCGGGTGTAAGCATGTTTGGCTACCAGTATGCGAGTATTGCACTGGTAAAGCAATGTAGAGGCTAACCGAGTGTAACAGGCTGTAACCAGAGGTCAGCAGTGCTTAACACCATGCAAACCCACGCACACCTGCTCCCAACTGCTTTAATGTGCCTTACTTCCTCCGTATCCAATGGGCTTGTTCTGCCCTGCAACCAAACGTCCTTTGCAAGGGTCGGAACCAGGACCTGCACACACAGCTAATGTGTATTACCAATACGCCATGACAGATATACAGACAATGGACAGTACCACAAACATATCATACAGCGCAGTCATTCAACAGTATAGGAATGTATCCCATCATGTAGATGTATATGTGAGTGTTTATGTCCAGAATATAGGTACATGCATATATAGAGATGTATCAGGAACATACCATGTAGCAACAAAGCATTACAAATGAATGAAATGGGAAACACCAGCGACACCTGTATTATGTAGTGGTGTTACTCTATGTGATCTCAAGACTCCCTCAGACAGACATGTGTCAGTCATACATGCAAATAGTTGTACATTGGCTGTATTCATCACTCTGTGCATGTAATGTACATTAACACAACAGTACCTGTCCAATCATTATGTCTGAACAGTACTCTTGCAAGGTGCTGTGTGCAACATCATCATCATGATAAAGGTAAATGGGGTAACCATAGAGGGACCGGTAGTGCTGTGTGTACAATGGGGTCATCCTCATCACATGTACCTGGACCATGTAGGAGTGATGTGCATACCAGGATCGTGCTCCTGAGGGACAGGGGTGAGGATAACAGGAGTATGTTGTGATGCATATTACAAGGGTTTCATGTGTCCAGTGGGCATGTGTGTGTAATGGACAGCTATGTATAGGGCAGATGTTGTCCTAGGAGCCGATTGGCCTTATGTTTCCATAGGTGAGGGTCAGATGTTGGGGAAGGAGTGTAGGTATGGCTGTGGAGGATAGGTAGGATCACAGACAAGACAGCATACAGGGTTGGTATATGACACATGTGGGGGGGATACACCCCGGATGGGGATGGGTGTTTGGCATTCACAAGCCCATGGGAACAGTGGGACGGAGGTCCCCAGCCATGGGCAACTGCCACTGCACCTACACAGCTGCAAAAGAGGCAGTGATGGGGGCTGTCCAGGAGGGGCAACATCACCCTGTTAATGTGACACTCCGGCCTTGAGCTGGTGTATCTGCCTTCAGAACCCCTTAGGGAGCCACTCACGCAACACATCCGTGACCGCACGACAGCAGACATGTACCTATCTGGTCCTGCTCCCAGGAGGGACATGCTCCATCCCTAGTGATAGTACCACCAGAAGGTGGTGCAGAGCCAACAGAGGTTGATGTCTATGGCTGGGCCCCACATGTGCTAGTCACTGATGCCATGGTCAGCTGAAGTGAGACAGAAGGTTCTGCCGAGACCTCCCAACCCATTCAGCCTATGGTGTTGCATTTTAAACCCACATATGGCTTTATGATAGACAACAGCATACAGGATTACCTACTACAATATGCATAGATATCACCAGCAACCCAACACAACAGATGGTATACATTTGCAGAGGGAGCACAGCACATGCGTATATACTGCATGCCATCTGTATAATGTGTAGTAGATGTGTGACCGCAGCTGTGAACAGTTGCCCATTATTGGCTTGTCAATGGGAACCCCACACAGTGTCTGTCATACCACTGTCTCATGTGATACATGTCCAGTCAGGGATGCGATGGCAGTAACACATCCCTATCATCATGTATTGTCTGCAATCCTCACACCATGCTTCTGCTGTGCACAGATGTGTGTTCAGTGTGTAACACAGGAAACAAATGGTTGCACACACTGACCAGTTCACAGATGGCCCTACAGATGGGGGTCCCTCATGAACAGAGTACTGTCATGTCTGTATTATAACATGCAGAATAGCCATTACCACACACATGTTAAACAGGCAGTAGTCTCAATGCAGCATAGCTACACTTACATGCTGTAGTCATGTGTGGCACATCACCCTCCTGTCTTTAGGCTACTTCCCACTGTGGAAAGTGATTGAGGTACATCCAGATATCATCCAGATATCATCCTCACTGCAGGGGTCTGAACATCCAGACATCATCTGTGATGCCGTGTCAGAACACCACATCCAGGTACCACTCACAGCGACTTGGAGACTTAAACATAAGCATCATCTGCCACATGCTGAACAGTACAGGGGTCAAACCCCTGACTGACTACTCATTACTATTACATATGCATGACGTTACTACATGTGCCACAAAGGTGACATGTTGCTGTGTTGTAAGAACATATATGTGTGTAGGTGAGTGACTTCTGCAACAGAAATATAGTAGACATACATTAGGTGTGGCACACATGACTGTCCACGTGAACGGATGCCATTGTCACCACAACCACACTCTCTAATGGACATGCATTGACACCTTTGCCAGGGCCACAAATACACAACGTAACTACTTAGTTTGCCACACTGCAGTAATGCACATGACAGGACCACATGCACCACAGGTGATATCTGGAGGTTCTATGGGCTAGGGCATGTGAAAGTGCTTGACATCTGTTGGTATGCCAACGAAGGTTACACTGGGAGTGACTGTGGTTGGGAGCATCACAACCCACATGCAGACACAGGGTGCCAGTACTGGCATGCAGGTATGCATCGCTTCATGGGTGTGTAGTGGTTGGCTGTGCAAGATGGCTGTACAAGGCTGGGTAAGGGGTAATCCTTGGCATCGCGTCACCCGACAATGGTGTGCAGTGCAGTGGTGTAGTGTCTGCAATGTCCCACACAGATGGATACTGCATTATCTGGCCTGACATCCTGGTTACCAATGTGTATGTCCATAGCTTTGCAATGCATGCCATGTCTGTGTTTGATAGTCCTTCACATGGACATTACCTGGGATGTGCATGTCCCACAATACTGTACAGTGACATGTACAAGTGTACCTGGTTTGGCAGACACATGTTGTGTACACAGCCTGTTATCCCCCGATATGCCAATACTGGCCTGGTGTGGTGAAACCTGCTTATAATGAACAGGTTGACCCTGCACCTGCATGGATAGTATGATACAGGTATTCCATGGTGTCAGTGGCATGGGTCCATACAGGGCACATGTGTACAGCATTGTCTGGCCTCTGTGGATCACATTTGATGGCACCACATATGTTGCAGGCATTCAGTGTGGAACATAGTGAAGGCACAATGTTCGCATATATGTACCTGTTGTACCGCTGTACAGGGTGCCATGTCCTCTGCAGGCCACTGCATTCACACCATGCCTACTATCTGTCATCAATGTGCATGGTACTAGCAACATAGCGGGATATCCTAGGCAAGGTTGTTTGTGCATGGCACATGGGTGCGGGACATATACCGGATACTAGTAGGGCTGCATACTTTGTTCACCAGGCCTTTTGCCAGCTGTATGGGTATGGCTTGCCAACACAGTCCCATGGCTGACTGACAGCTGTACTCCTCATGAGGGGGCCAATGTGTCATAAGACAGATACCATATAGGAAAACTACAAAATCCGCTCCCAAACATGTCCATTGGTAAGACAGTCACGGCCACCTCTACACAGGCTCTGACAGACAAACATACTTGCCATGTCCTGTATACAAATCCCTACCGTATCACACTGCAGCAATACGCCTTTAGGGCATGTGCTACGGTGAATACTGGGTTGTGGCACGCATACAGGTGTATACCTAGGTGGGTGACAACAGCAGGAATGACAAAGGTGGTCATGTACAGAGAGTGCATACTCTACAAAGCACTGTACTTGTCTCACGCAGGCAGACACACACACACACACACACACACACACACACACACACACACACACACACACACTTGACTTGTCTGGGATTAGAACACTGACCTAACTACATTATTACACAACAGCATTACGCAGTTACAGAATGCGCTGCTGAGATCACTGGGACACAGCACTCCCAGAGGTGTATTTGTAGATGGGTGACATCAGCCTTGCCAAAGGTGGTATAAGAAATGTATGGAGTGTGAGCAAGCATTACACAGTCCTTAGGCAGATGGACGGACACACAGACACACACACACACACACACACACACACACACACACACACACACACACACACACACACACACACACACACGGCAAGTCTGGGATTAGAACACTGAACTAAGTAATTTATTACACTACAGCATTACACAGTTACAGAACGTGCTACCAAGATTACTGGGACACAGCACTCCTAGATGTGTATTTGTAGGTGGGTGACATCATCAGCCTTGCCAAAGGTGGGTATAAGCAATGTATAGAGTGTGAGCAGTCTAAAAGCATTACACAATCCTCAGGCAGACGGAAACACAAAGACACACACACACACACACACACACACACACACACACACACACACACACACACACACACACACACACGGCAAGTCTGGGATTAGAACACCGACCTAACTAATTTATTACACTAAAGCGTTACGCAGTTACAAAATGCGCTACCAAGATTACTGGGACACAGCACTCCAGAGATGTATTTGTAGGTGGGTGACATCATCAGCCTTGCCAAAGGTGAGTATAAGAAATGTAAGGAGTGTGAGCAGTCTAAAAGCATTACTCAGTCCTCTGGCAGACGAGGACACACACACACGGCAAGTTTGGGATTAGAACACCAACCTAACTACTTTATTAACAGCATTACACAGTTACAGAACATGCTACCGAGATTACTGGGACACAGCGCTCCCAGAGGTGTATTTGTAGGTGGGTGACATCATCAGCCTTGCCAAAGGTGGGTATAAAAAATGTAAGGAGTGTGAGCAGTCTAAAAGCATTACTCAGTCCTCAGGCAAATGGACACACACACACACACACACACACACACACACACACACACACACACACACACACACACACAGACACACACGGCAAGTCTAAGATTAGAACACCGAATTAACTACTTTATTACACGACAGCATTACGCAGTTACAGAACGCGCTACCGAGATTACTGGGACACAGCACTCCCAGAGGTGTATTTGTAGATGGGTGACATCATAAGCCTTGCCAAAGGTGGGTATAAGAAATGTATGGAGTGTGAGCAGTCTAAAAGCATTACTCAGTCCTCAGGCAGACGGACACATACACACACACACACACACACACACACACACACACACACACACACAGCAAGTCTGGGATTAGAACACCGACCTAACTACTTTATTACACTACAGCATTACGTAGTTACAGAATGCGCTACCGAGATTACTGGGACACAGCAGTCCCAGAGGTGTATTTATGGGTGGGTGACTTCATCAGCCTTGCCAAAAGTGGGTATAAGAAATGTAAGGAGTGTGAGCAGTCTAAAAGCATTACTCAGTCCTCAGGCAGACGGACACACACACACACACACACACACACACACACACACACACACACACACACACCAAGTCTGGGATTAGAACACCGACCTAACTACTTTATTCCACTACAGCATTACGCAGTTACAGAATGCGGTACCGAGATTACTGGGACACAGCACTCCCAGAGGTGTATTTGTAGATGGGTGACATCATCAGCCCTGCCAAAGGTGGGTATACAAATTGCATGGAGTGTGAGCAGTCTAAAAGCATTACTCAGTCCTCCGGCAGATGGGGACACACACACACGTCAAGTTTGGGATTAGAACACCGACCTAACTACTTTATTAACAGCATTACACAGTTACAGAACACGCTACTGAGATTACTGGGACACAGCGCTCCCAGAGGTGTATTTGTAGGTGGGTGACATCATCAGCCTTGCCAAAGGTGGGTATAAAAAATGTAAGGAGTGTGAGCAGTCTAAAAGCATTACTCAGTCCTCAGGCAAACGGACACACACACACACACACACACACACACACACACACACACACACACACACACACACACACACACAGCAAGTCTGGGATTAGAACACTGACCTAACTACTTTATTACACTACAGCATTACGCAGTTACAGAATGCGCTACCGAGATTACTGGGACACAGCAGTCCCAGAGGTGTATTTGTAGGTGAGTGACTTCATCAGCCTTGCCAAAAGTGGGTATAAGAAATGTAAGGAGTGTGAGCAGTCTAAAAGCATTACTCAGTCCTCAGGCAGACGGACACACACACACACACACACACACACACACACACACACACACACACACACACTAAGTCTGGGATTAGAACACCGATCTAACTACTTTATTCCACTACAGCATTATGCAGTTACAGAATGCGGTACCGAGATTACTGGGACACAGCACTCCCAGAGGTGTATTTGTAGATGGGTGACATCATCAGCCCTGCCAAAGGTGGGTATACGAATTGTATGGAGTGTGAGCAGTCTAAAAGCAATTTACAGTCCTCTAGCAAATGGGGACAGACATACACACACACACACACACACACACACACACACACACACACACACACACACACGCACACACACACACACACATGCCAGTGGTGGGAACAGAACACCTGCCTATTTACAGATCACTATTGCAATACTACATACTTACGAGTCGCGCCACACAGACTACACATTTCAAGGCTGTCATTATGACCTTGTAGGAATGCGGACATCAACAGGGATTCTGGCAGTTAAGATGTACATACCTGTGAACCTGTGTGTTTAAAGTAGGAATCCATCCTGACCTGGAGTATGCCCATCTGTGGAATGGATGACTACTACCACTATACAGGGTTCCAATGGCCATGCCCATACACAGAGTCAAATAACCAACAGAAGGTGTCACTGGACATGTTCACACACTTAGTAGCACAGGTCTGTTCGGAATGCACTATGTGTCCATCTACACAAGGTGATACTGGGCATGCTCATCTACTTAGTAGCACAGGGCTGACTGGGACACACTCTGATTCTAAACACGGAAGGCTACAGTGGCCATGCTATTACAGGTAGATGTAAAGAACACATTGTAATGGCCTCTTTTGTTAGTAGTTGTCATTGTTAGCAGGAATGCTGCTCTACATATATTTGACACCGGTCTTTTACACAATGTCTGCTGCTGTCCATCACCTTAGATGTACCATCCTATACCAAGCACAATATCACCACTCGCAGTGATGTCTTGCTAGGAGTGGAAACTGCTTGACCAACACAATGAGCCTTGCTAGAGATGGCAACTGCTTGAACAACACAGTGAGCCAATGTCCTCCTGTAAGTATGACATTCTCCAGTGTTTGTCATTCTGGGATGACATGGCTGTCTACATATATTTGACACCGGTCTTTTACACAATGTCTGCTGCTGTCCATCACCTTAGATGTACCATCCTATACCAAGCACAATATCACCACTCGCAGTGATGTCTTGCTAGGAGTGGAAACTGCTTGACCAACACAATGAGCCTTGCTAGAGATGGCAACTGCTTGAACAACACAGTGAGCCAATGTCCTCCTGTAAGTATGAGGTTCTCCAGTGTTTGTCATTCTGGGATGACATGGCTGACAGTAGACAGGCCTTTGACACATATCACATGCATCCATGATTCAAGGAAATGGGGATAATATCCAAGTCGCATCCGCCCATACAGTGCCATTCCAAGGCAAATGCCCTAAACACAGGATAACACCCTGGCACCTAAAGGACAACTGCATTGTTTTCTTATGCTAACCAGTGCTAGATGTGTAGCATCCATAATCTCAGCTGGTCATTGTAGATCCAGCAATGGGGAGTACTGACATCTGTGCAGTGAGGAACACCTGGCTGATGGCTCTGTAGTGCACAATAGCACTGCCACCATATACTTCAGAACCAGACATGTCGGCCATAACACAGGTATAGACTGCTCTAGGTGGTGGTGTCCCCACATACATAAAGGCCACTCACATGTACTGATCGGTACCCCCATGAAAGGCATCACAGATGAGTCATGTGCAGGACACAGTGTCACATGCTGCATTCTAGGATGTAAACCTCAGACACCATCATGCCCTTGGACCACTAACATGCATCCATACATGTTGTAGGGCATATAAGAGTACACCACCATGTGATCCTTGACCAGTGGACTGTACCAAGCTCTACATCAACTGTAGAGTGTACCCATGTACTGACACAGTTGCATCATGGGTTATGCAATGCAGTGATACCACTGTCTGTAACCAGTTCAGCTGTACACATACCAGGGGCCCTCGGTACTTTCCAGCATTAGCAGATGACTGTTGCTGTACACCAGTACACACCCTCATGTATGGCTATAACATACATGTACCTGCCCTGGGTATGTACATGCCACACACACACACACACACACACACACACACACACACACACACACACACACACACACACACACACACACACACACACACACACACACACACACATACAACATGTAAATAGCATAGCTGTTGTTGTCCTTTGTGCAAACAGGTGGCTACAGCCATTACACACATGCACATGGAGTGTAGGTCCATGGCTGCTGAATGCTAACAGTACATAAGGTGTGATATCAGTGTTGACAGAGATAACATTCCCTCTGTACGGGTCGCCCATTACACCTATCATATCATGCAACAGTCCATGTGTCATGTATGTCGTTACACATGTCCACCAATTGCAATGCCTACAAACATGCCAAAATGACAGGATTGTAGGACCTACACACATGTACATGTAGTGTTGTACGTTCAGATAACATGCGTGTGCAGTTGCTGATATATGCAAGTGATGTGTATCCTAGTACATCATGCAGTTGCAATGCAGCCTCAACATTGCCAACTGTATATGGTGATATGCTGATTGTATGGAAAGATGTGCCTCAGGTATGGACAGATGTGTGGAAATAACTAAGTGGTGGGGCATCTTTGCAGATGGATGTTTGCTGAGGACAGCTCACAGGTGTGTCACAAGTGGTCCTACAATAACCTGTGTAACCGGTAAGCAATGGTTTCATTAATTGAAGGACATAACACACAACTTAGACAGCAATCAGGGTGACAGCGAAGGTAAATAACTTGACACCTGTTAACAGTTAAGATGACCCGTGTGCATATATCAGCACTGTTGCCAAAGGAAGCATCAGTACAGTTTGTAACACGTGCAATACTGCTGTAAGTCTGTCATATATATCATGAGCTAAGCAGGTCTTTGATTCACAGTACTGGCATGTGTGGTTGCGTGTTTGTCCATATACATCACGTATGGTGGGGAATACATCTCAATTGTGGCATGTGTGGTTGCGTATGTGTCCATATTTGTCATGAATGGTGGGGAATACATCTCAGTTGTTACTCACTCTCCTGTACACTAGTGTGCACATCTGTACAGACTGTAATGTAGAAAGCAGGATATAGGCAGGGGCGTGTATCTCACACATGTGAGGTATCTGTATGTGTGTGACATGGGTGTATTCAGTACTGAATGCCACAGTGTGTGTATGTGTGTGTGTGTGTATGTATGGCTGTCTGGTCCCTGGAGTGAGGATGTACGTTACCATACTGAACTGATAAGATGCCTCCCCCCATCCAGGCGATGCATTCTACTATCCGTGTTGAGGTCCCCGATCTTAGGCCATACTGACTACCAGTACATGTGTATTCTCTGTGGCGCATCATGTAGGTTCACAGTAATGTAATGATGATTTGCACATATGCAGGGGTCCTCACCTCACCAGTAGCAACTGTGTTCGAGTGTGTGTTATTGTGTCAGTGAATCCATGAGTGTGTGGGTGTGTTACTGTGTCACTGAATACATGTGTGTCAATACCTGAGTGTGTGGGTGCAGTTGTGTGTTGGCATCCTGTCATGGGAACATGTATTACTGATTCCCAATGAGGCATCACACTTCCCACTGGCCTCTACCCTTGTAATCAGCTAGACCACTCTCTTACCTCACCACTCCATGTAACTGTACCTGTGATGTCACCTTTTATGGCTGTCACGTCTGTAGTCACAGTAGCTTAATACACAGCTATCATGCTCTTGGATCAGTACACGTGTTTGGAAAGTGGGACATTCTCACTCTTATGTGGCAGCTACATGGTGCATGCTGGTATATTTATACATACCTGTGAGTAGTCCACATTGACATATGGGACACTTACTGCAAACACTGACATCCACTGGCACGTGCAATTAGACGTGAAGGAAGACAGCAGAACATCATGACCAACATGCAGTTACTGTTGTTACACAAGACACATACTGTTAACAGTATGAAATGCATTGTACACCTGTAGTACATGGTATGTCTGCTGCCTGTCAACAGTACTCAACAATTGTAAACTACATTTATCTTCCTAGTCTGTTCACCCTGTGCATTAGACCATATGAGCATGTCCCTGCACCGATGGTGTGGATGTCAGGGATGCGGCACAGGCATCATCAAATGCACAGGGTGGTAATGTTTGCCAGACGCCTAGGCTGCACCATTGGATGACATCATGTGTGTGGGTTAGGGCCTTTGATCTAACTGAGCGTGTGTGGATATTATGCATGTGTGTGTTGCGGTGCCCTACATATGTTTCCAGTGTGTAGGTGTATGTATGCACACAGTTCAAACATGTGTCTGGCCTACACTGGGGTATTATTGACAGCTGCAGACTGTACAAGCCAGGTTTTACAGTTCACGATGTCCGGCCACGGACATGTGACCTGTGCCTGCCAGGGGTTGCACAGGCACTACCAGGCAGAGGTGCAGATTGGGTACTGTCTGATGTCACTTGTCCACTGGAACCATGTCCCTGTTGGGACCATCCTGGGCCACATGCACGTGGCCTGTGTGTCCTGGTGTGGACAACACAGCACCAGATGCACTGCTGCTGCTACCGCCACTATGGGAGCGGACATGTGAGGTAGCTGGTACACGTAGACCTGAAACAGGTGATGTAGCAGGCCTATGTCCACGTGCCTGATGCCTCACTCCTACCAGATGTTCCAACACAGACAGCTCACACTCGTGGATTGTCATGCCATGGTCAAGGACTCCAACCATGTCACCCAACCGTTTATCCAAAGCTTCAGCAATCTGCTGTTGAGCATTTACCATTGCCTGGATGTTGTTGTTTAAAGAATGGACAGCAGCCCTCTGAAGCCTCTGATCCTCTCTGTTGTGTCATTCAGCACATGCCTGTGCCTCCATTACAGCCTGAAACATGCTTCTGGTGACACCAGCTGCTGCGCTCTGTCTTGCAGGAGCATGTTGGCCAGAGCTCCTCTTATGAGCAGCATTGGCCACGTGCTTGTGTGGGGCACCACCAGTCAGTTGGCTGACACCATGGTGTGCAGGCACACCTTCCATAGCCCCCAAACTTTCCTGTTCCAAGGTACCACTCGCCGGCTGTCCTTCCTTTATGGCCACTGGTGATGAGTTATGTGCAGGCATGGGATTTGTGTGCGGGGATGAGGGGGATATAGCTGGAATGGCAACCAATGGCACAGTTTCAGCCCCTGACAATTCTGCCTGTGCCTCAATCATACGTTCATCATCACTACTAGAGTCTGTGGGGACACTAACATCAGATGTACCGCAGGAGGACAATGCACCTACATCACCTGTGAGGGCAGACAAGAACTGTACATTGCAATCTATACAATAAGCGCACACAGACACACATACACACACACGCACACACACACACACACACACACACACACACACACATGATATGACAGAAGGCATGCAACATGCATGTGATATGGCAGACGGCATGCAGTGCAGACAATAATAGTGGTAGTTATCATACATCCCTGCATGTGATATGACAGAAGGCATGCAACATGCATGTGATACAGCAGACAGCATGCAGAGCAGACAATAATAGTGGTAGTTATCATACATCCCTGGGTTGCACAGAACAGCATGCATGTGTCATAGCAGATGGCATGCAAATTACACAATCATAGTAGTAGTTAGCATACATCCATGTGTTACACCATGTAGACCAGCACAGCTTAACAGTACACCTGCCTGATGTGTGGCATATGACCTTGACAATCACATGTAGTATGACATGTAATCTGCTGATGTGTGCAGTGACATGCATACATGTTTAACACAATGGTGTCCTGTCAAATATACAGTGGAGTAATGGTGTCCCAGTGCAGTGTTGTCTGTCCGCCCTACAGATATACTGCACATTTAGCTGATGTGGCCATTGCAGGGAATCATAAGGCATCTCTATTGCTATACAGTGTGAGTTACAGACACAGTTCATAGCCATGACTGTGTTCAGATACAATACATATATACTATGGAATGTGACCCACATCACTGAGGTGTATACACACTAAACCATGATGTGGAAGTTGTGACACAGGTCACTGAAGGGTATACGGATGACACCCCTGCACATCTGCAACCATATTGCTGCTGCCTGGCAGCTATGGCCAGACATTGCGAACATGTTGGTACACCATGTCCCACATGACATCTGTGTACCACACACACACACACACACACACACACACACACACACACACACACACACACACACACACACGAGGAGCAATTATGACATTGATGTCCAAAACCAACAAGGGGAATGTACTGTAACTATGGGCTGATGTGGATATTGTACAGGTGACTGCTGTCATATTGTGACATCTTATGTGGTGAATTGATGTCACGCCTACACAAGATGTGCACAGGCCTGTAGGATGTCTAGCATTCCACATCTACAATATAACCATTACACAAAGGCCATAGTTGGACCACGTGTAGCCATTGCATGACAGGGTGTACACACAAGCACATCATGTCTACTGTGTGTGTTGCTTCATGTCTCTGGCCATCCTCCATGGCCATGTGTGTACATGTGTGGCCAAATTATTGTGACAGGCATCTATTTCACATGTCTGTGTTGTCCCATATGACGTACACCCATAGATGTCATATGCTCCACTGGGTTATGCAGACAAAGGGTGGTATGTGGGATATGTTTTCAGGTTAGTTAGGTAGTGTTGCAGCCAGGCCACTAGATGTCATGGACATGTCAAGATAGCACATCACATTGTGTGACATTCATAGCAGTGCTATGATCCACACCAGTCAATCCTGTGGGCTGGCCATACTCCAGCCCACTGTGTAGTACTGTTTGTATTCCCCACATGTGTAGTGCTGATCTGTAGTACATATCCCTACAGTGAACAGCACCTCCACCATTGTATGCACAGCTGTCCACACATCTGGCAATGACAGTTTGTGAGGATTCATGTTGGTGAGGTGATTCACATAGTTTGCAAGTGTTGCACATGGGAAGGCATTGTGATGCATTGCAGGTCTGACCTGTATATTGTGACAGGACCATACATTATGTGTACATGTTGTAAATGGCCACATGGCAGATAGATCTGTGCATTAGAATGCCTGATAAATAATAACAGTCTCACCTGCAACGGGCTGCTATCGCAGCGGAACGCGAGAGGTACCTAAATAGGAGTAACACAGCAGTATGAGCATTATCCATGCCTGTATGATGGCTATAGGGTGAAAGGTGCATGTTAACACATACACCAGTACATTAGACTACACTATGGTGTATGCACATGTGTGATACACAGAGTAGCATACTATAGTATGCGGCATGTGTGTATACATGCCTTGCATATGATGTTACATTACATATTGTACAGTGACACATGCAACTATATGGAATATAGTTGTTATAGGTGCAGTACTGACTTACCAGGCAACTCCAGGCTCAGTGGTTGAGAGACACCCACCTCCACAATATCGGCTAAGGCTTGTGGATGTGGTTCTTCAGGTGTCCCCAAGTTGGCCAGTAGCTCCTCGGTACATGTGAGTGGGGGCTGGGTTAGTGGTCCACCACCTGTTGCACCTTGTTCCTTGGTGATTGCATTCACATGCTGTTTCGACTATCTAATGAGGTCTGTACAGTGTCTGCGCACCTGCTGGTATGTGCAGTGGTGGCCACCCACATCATTAGCCCTCCTGCAAAGTTCCATCTACAGGGCATCCCACTGCTGTGCATCCTGTGGCACATGGCTGAACAGGCTATAATGATTGTCAAGTAGGTATGGGATAAGGGCCTCATCCTCCAAGTGGGTAAAAGGGGGTAGCCTTGCACGTGGCATACCTGGAAGACATAATGATGGAGACAGGTCACAGTAACTCACAGAGACATACAGAGCTACAGCTGAACATACATATGTATTGCATTTATTACGTTTAAATAGTTGTATTTGCAAATCTACATGACACTGACGTGTTTGTGTCACACACATGTGACACTCATTGGTGAGTGAATATTATCACCATATATGTGTGTGTTGCCTGATTGCATTGCTTATACCCCATGTGGATGCTGTCTTGATGTGTGCATGTCTGTTTGCCTGTACTGGTGTTCCTACCTATCAGCACATGGCTGGATGTGTCCACATTAATGCAGTCAACCTTGATGCTGTGTATATGTCACATATAAAGACTTACACTGCCTTAACAGACATGACCTGTGACCCTGCAGACTTGCTGACATAAGGTTTTACATGTGTGAGTTCTGCCATATACATCTACACGGCAGTGCACAGCAATTCAGCATCCTGCCATGTATCACCTGTGTTGCACATGTGATACACATGGGACACTGGCTAGCCAGATGGTATTTGCAGGGATGGATATCAACTATAGCATGTACAGTCAAAGTCAACTAGTAGGCTATATGCCATGGGCCATGTATGAATCTAGGATGAAAGGTTACCTGGCAGTAGCCGACAGGCAGGTCTCTGGGGCCAGGTGGAGCAGTGCCACATTACTGATCCACAGGGTTAATGATACATTTACCATGCGGTCATCACACCATGTCTGAGAGGGGAGCGATGTGCAGCTTTGACGGACAGGAATGCATAGTATGGCAGGACTATGTAAAGTGTATGGGACAAGGATCTGTCCAGCATGTGGAAGGTGGATGTCCATGAAGTATGTGTTTGAGATCAGGATGTGTACGTGTAGCATGTCCAACATCACTGGGTTAGACATGGATTTATTCAGGGTATGCATCATGCTACATAGTGGAGATGGGGAATAGGAAGGCTGGTATAGGCCATCTGCACATGGCCAATACCCCTTAAAGGAAATATGTGATCTAATATGGGTCACTTGAGTATTGTGAATGGCTGGACAATGATCTCTATATTCATGGATGGCACCCTGTCATTATTAGGGTTGCCACATATGACTACATGATAGGTGTGGTGACATAGCTATCACAGGAAAGACAACTGCCCAGCTGCATCCCTTACACACAAGTGTCCATTATGTTGACCGCTGCCTAGGTGGTAGTTCATGGGTACAGGGTTATTAACATAGGGTGACAATGCAATACGTAGCTGTCAGATTGTGGCCATATGTCACACACACCTCACCCACAAAGCCCCTTCTGTATGTTGTCCACAACACTCTTGAGTCGGCTATTGCTCCTAGGCCATAGTCATTCGCATAATTCAATAGGCAGACGCCTTCCGTTTGTCTGTGAGGCTACAAATGAGGGGGGATACAATTAATTAACCCTGTCTTACTGTAGCTGTCACTGGTATGATGAGCATGTATTATTCAGACACCTTTTGTAGTGTTGGTTATGCCAGCAGTCCCATTGCAAAACACTCATGTGACATAGGAATGTACATCTAGTATACCGAGTGTAGGTGGAACACAGTATGGGTGATGATGTCCTATGACCTGGCAATGTTATGATATGCAGTGTGAAATCAACCTTACTGTCATCTACAGCTGTACTGCTGACATCAATTATTTGATCAAGGTTCATGGCATTTCAGACCAGACTCAGCAGGGTAGTAGTGCAGTACTTCCCATTATCAGTGGTGTCTTCCCCTTTGTGGGTTGTGATACCTGTTGGTGTGCACCATTCAGTGTGTACACAGCCTGACTTGGAGCTATGTTTTACATGATGTGTACATGGAGAGCATCTTGTTTTGAAATATGTGTATGATAAAACCTGTGATGTGGGCAGGTCCCATGCAGCCTGAGTGCAGCTTGTACCTGCATAGTTGTGGGTACAGGGGCCCTGTTGTGTACATGGATATATGATTGTGTACCTGTTGGGGGGGGGGTTATGTTATCCAAGACCCTATTTGGATTGCTTATTCATGCTCAGCACTTGTTCAGAATTTGTAAGCACTACGTAAGCTACTAATTACTATAGCACTCAGTCTTCCTCATTACCTAGAGGTAAACAGGTTTTGTACATACTTTTCTCACTTGCTTAGAGTAAAATAGTTCTTGTACTCACTTTCCCCACTTATCTAGGGGAAATTAGTTTTATATTCAGGCATGTCCAAGAGTCAACTGCCAGTGTTCTCTCCTGTCTATCTGATGAATCTAGACATCTTGAGGCAATGTACACATTGCTTCATGTACACATCCAACCCTCTCCACCTACCACCTAACACTACAACCTGTGAGAGATGCACTTATCTAGCCAAACTGGAGGTAAAGCTCTCTCCATCCAAGCCTGACTCTGACAGTCATGTGGAGAAGATAAACATTCGCACCACACCACACTCATCACGTAGTCTCACTGAATCTACCCCACCATTAACTGAGAAAACCTATGGTGTACCAACTCATTAGCTCAATGCTTTCTGGAATTCATAAACATCAATGCCCTGGATCACCATATCCACAAACCCACCAGGGGCACCAATATCCTAGACCTAGGCATTACCAACATGAGTGACCGGTGTTCCACACCTGAAGGATACCATGTTCAATAATAGCCTCGCATTGGGCTTAGTGCCCCCCTGAATGGCACATAGCAACAGTTATCCCACTCCACAAAGGTGGCACCACAACGGACCATGGGACCTGTTGCCCTATAGGCCTGACTAGCCTGGTCTGCAAGGCTATACAGCACATCATGGATCTCAGTCACAGAGACATTGGGTACCTCCAAACCTTTGACCCCTCCCAGTTTGGCTTTGTTAAGGGCAGACCATGCCTCCTAAACCTGGTGGACTTCTTAGAGACAGTTACTAAGCCATTAGATGAGGGTAAGGTGGTCCACACAGCCTACCTAGATCTCTCAAAGGCTTTCAACACCATTCCTCATTCTGGTATTATCAACATACCCATCTGCCTGAACATTAACCCCTATGACATGTGATGGTTTGCAAAGTGGCTCACGGACAGAACCCACACAGTGGGTGTTGCATACCCTAGGTCCAACTGTATACCAGTTACAAGTGGCATCCCCCAGGGCTCAGTCCTAGGACCCCTCATGTTCGGTATATAATTCTCTGATGTACAGGCAAGCACATGAGGGCTTTGGCTGAAAAGGTTTGCAGACGACTGCAAACTAGGGGACATAATTGTTTCCCTAGCTGTTACAGACATCCTCTGGAAGGGTCGCAGTGAGACGGATACCTGGTGTCAATATCATGGCCTCAAGCTGAATGCCAAAAAGTGCATAGTCATCCCCTTTGGATATAACTAATTACCCGTGGACTACCACATAGGTGCTAGTCCCCTACATATAGAAAAGGTAATAAGGGATCCGGGAACCCCAGTAGATAGCAATCTCTCCTTCGATACCCATAATGACAAGGTGGTTAGAATATCCTTCTACGTGGCCCCCCTAATCTCTAATGGGTTCGCATCCAGATCAAAGGAGGCCATTGTGCCTCTCTACTCATGACTTATTAGACCCATTAAAGGATACAACACCCCATTTGGGATATACCTTACATGAGAACTGCACAACAGCTTGGAAGACCGCAACAGTACCACACCAAGAGGATTACTGACCTCAAACAGATGACCTATGCAGCCCAACCTACGCAACTCCAGCTGTACTCTGTTGCATACCACATACTCACAGGTGATCTCTGCTTGACATACAAGGCCCATGTCAAACCCAGTATAGCTGGATATGCTCCACCTAAACAGAGGCCCGTGAGAGCCACATGCTCTAGGGATATACACCTAACCACAACGATGACTAGGATGTGCTGGACGGATAAATTCCTGACCCGGACACTCCCCATACTTTGGAACATGATTCCAATGTACATCAGGCAGGGCCCCTCACTAGCACTCTTCAAGGGAAACCTCAATGTGTGGATGGGAGACAGACATGTACCCCGGGGATCACTGCAGTGGTTCTGCTGGACAGAGGCACAGGGAACTAATGGCTCTGCCATTCAGAAGCACAGGGAACTAACCTATGGGGGTGGCAAAAGCCAATACACTCTAACTAGGATTATAAATACCCTTGGTAAGACAGCCTAGTACCTACCTTTGCACTTATTACATGTCTTATGTGCATGGATAGTTAATTAGCTCTTCCATTTTACTTTGCTATCATGCTGATAAACTGTTGGGTGACTACAAGTCATATGTATCCTGTTATTGTGTATTGTAAATGCCAATAGACATAACTAATGTTTGCCTAACATAACAGTAATTCTATGTAACTTGTAATACATATCTGCCTATAGTACTGTACATTACACCATTATTGGCACAATATCCCACAATGCAAATCATAATTGCACAGTGGGCCAACATTCGCCATGTTATTCTCAGTAATACACCCATAAATATGGCTACTGTTACAATATATCAACATATACTATCCCCTGTTATAGCACATACTTGTTGGACCAGCCCTGCCACTGACAGCAGCTGGTGAGGAATATTTGTGTTCAAAGCCCTTATATAGCATCCCTTGTGGTGTATGCGGTGTTTGCCTTGTGACCTACAGCAGTACACACATAAATACTACAAACATTACTATGCTCAGCAATACATCACTACAAGATAACTGTTTCCACTATATGGATTGCGTGCACTTTATATATTACAGAACAGGTACTAAATACACAGACATGCTGAGTGTTCTACATACCTTATTAGTAACCCGAGGTGTCGTTGACTGTTGATTCAATCCTTTTCAGTTTGCGTTTCAATCTTCTTTGTAATGTTCTGCTGGTATATACGGATGGTTTGAATGTGTGATAAGCCATCCTTTTCTAGTTAAATATCGGTAACATGTGGTATCCTGACCACCAATTGGTGTTCCAAAGTAGTTAATTAGATCAGTGCAGCTACTCCATTAGCCGATACCATGGCAACAGTGGTGTATAACTGAGTACTTCTTTTGGGCATTGTCCGTTTGCCTTACTTTTGAGGAAGACAGCCTGGATGTATTGTTTGTAATGTATTTCAACAGCTATATGGAGACAGACAGAGATATATTAGCTTCATGACTCCGGTGGATTGTGTGTAATGGCTAGATGATTTTGTTCTACATGTGAGTACAGCTGTTATATTTCAAAACATTGCTAATTATGCAGGGTTTGTTTGTACCTAATACATCTACAGATGTTTAAGTCTGGCAAGGATGTTTGGGCAGCTCAAGGCTGTATGGCTATGCATGAACTGTTATGTGGTTTACAGTGTGTTCACCAGATATCCTTGACTTGGTGTACATGTGTATCATACTGTGCTGTGACTCAGTAATTGGTAACACATCCCGGTATACACACAACCCTCTGAAACGGAATTAGTGCAAAGAAACCCTGTAACATCAGCAGCTGTTCCATTGTATAACAGCAACTATTTCACATAGGGCCATGTTAGTGTGTCTCTGACAAGGTATGTTAAGGCTTCTGCAGATGTTGTACAGTGAGTGAATGATTTGTGATGTTATTACAGTTTGTATTGTAATTTGTTTGGGTGTGGGGTTGATGTTGGTGGGTGTGCATAGCAGATGCAGATGTGTAGGAACTGCTTTTATACATAATCGATATGTGCGTGAGGGTTCCGTCCCTATTTGAACACCTATCCTTTAGTGGACTAACACTATGGTAATTGCAGGCTGATTCAGTAAGGCACTGTTAAGTGGTTCCTGTATAGCATGCAGGTGATGTTAGTCCTTGAATCCTTTTGGCGGTACATCAGAATGAAATAAAGTGTTACTACATGAAAGCTGTGTATTTCAAGGATAGGTGTTTACAGTCATTGTAGTTGGGTTGGTGACCGACCCTCTGGCTAGGGTTGCCACCTTTTCATATGGCCATAGTGGGACATTTTCGAGACACACATCTAATTTTACAGGCCGACACAAACCCACGGTCAGTACAATGGATAGAACTTTCCTTTTTTGCCTAAATATAAGCTTATTCTGATAGCAGTTTAGTTGCTTATCCTGTTTCTTGTAACATGTAGGTATTTTAGATACAGAAAGAACTATTGTATGCAATTATTACATAACATATGGAACATAATTATGTCCTACAATCCCAGGACATTTGCCATGTTTAATATATTTGGTCAGGACACAACCGCCCAAAGAGGGACTGTCCCTCGCAAAGTGGGACAGATGGTAACACTATCATTGGCTCATGTCCATAGCACATATTTGTAATAGTGTATAGGCATATACTCTCCATATCCTTTGTTCATAAAGGTTGGTCATGGCGGACTGTGTGATTGCTTTGGTCCATGTTATACTCATATATGAATACTTCAACTGCTGTATACGGGATACCTACATAATCCCGAAACCACACAGTTCCAACGCTCACAGTACCGGGCCCATGCCCCACATTACCGACAGCGACAGTAACTTGCGAAAGTAACACAAACATGGAAAACACACACACGCACACACAGACACACTGCTACCCACCACATCCAAACAATTCATCCTACACTGCATATGAGCAGGTGGCCAAGCCCCCCTACACCCCCATGTAGGTGTCTGTGCCCCCCACACCCCCCTACTTTAATATTCTACCTCCTAGATTGCGCAAACAGATGCACAAAACTAACCCACACCCACACATTACAGTCCCCCAAGAACACACACCACACTCAGAACACACTCGTACACACACTACAGCCCTCTGAAATACACTTACACACAGGATCCTACCTGAACCGCAACACCAGACACCAACTGTCCCTTAACATTGTGATTTTAAACCTCACACATCTGGTGTTTCGGTACTGTGTTCTTTCGGACCTTAAGCCTCGGGATTACGCGCGTCGGTATGTCAAGCAGTCGGTATGTGGTAGGTATCCCATTTATATGTACCTCCATGGTTATGTAGATGTTGTTAACCTATCTATATATCTACATATATATGTACATCCCCATATATCGACATATATCTCTCTCTTTCCCTCTCTCTCTATATATATATGATGATGTGTGTGTATATATATATATATATATATATATATATATATATATATATATATATATATATATATATATATATATATATATAAAATACACCTTTCATTGGGTACATGCCGGTTTGTCCTATTTCCACACATTCCTACCTTTTGTGTTTTATCCTGTCAGTATGCACAACTGCCATTGATACATCTCAGGTAGCTTAGTGGTATGTTACTGTGAAGACTGTGTACATGGTTGCGTGTTCTAATTCTGGCAGTGGTATTTTACCTCTCAGAGCAGGCACTGGTAGGGCAAGGGTGATTATTGTACATTTCAGCGGTTGTGTATTCCACATGTTTATTATTCTGTGGAATACTACCTATACAGACACACTGTATTTAAGGTATACTATGTAACATGTAAACATCTGAGAAGATTCCTCCCCATTATTTGGAACTACATCCCAGATTACGTTATACAAAACCCCTCACTAACACTCCGGGGAATCCTTGCAGAGTGGGTGGGGAACAGTGGATACACCCCAGGGATCCCGCAATTGGCTCTTTCCACAGAGGGACAGTTAGTTAATCGGTGGTGTGGTGACAGCAGACACTTTTTGCCTATGCTTATGAGTGGCCTCGGGCAGTTGGGCATGTACCTAACTATGTATCTATGAACCTCTACATACAGTATGGACACATGCTGATAGCTTAATTTACTGTTCAGGTATTGACTTACCTTGTGCCAATGGTGGTTGTGTGTACAATAGTTGGGGGCTACCTATGTAGGATGCACACAGTAAACCACCTATGCATGACAATTTACAGGTGGTAGTGTATGTGTACCATCCATGTTTGCTGTGTGTGCAGGGGGAGAAGGGTGTCAGTCCATGAGTGCCTACACTGTCAGTGTGTGTGCTATACGTTCCCTCTTTGCCAAGGCATGGGCATACTGGGCATGCCTCCATCTGCCTACTGGGGCTAGCACAAGGTGTTCGTGGTCTGACTCCCTCTGTGCCTGTGGGTCCCTTGGCAATGGTGGTGGGCTGTGAGGGCCTTCACCATTCTGTCCCTGCTGCAGCTGTTTCCACAGGATGCTATTGTGTAGCATGGCACATACTATGAAGATGTGGGCACACGTGCCTGGAGAGTACTGCAAGGCTCCACCAGATATGTCCAAGCAACGGAACTGTGATTTCAGCATCCCAAACATGCGCTCGATGATGATTCTGGTTTCTGCGTCTGCCTCATTATGGTGTTCTTGCGTGGCTGTGTGTGCATTTCTGATGGGAGTCATCATCCACTGTTCCAGTGCATAACCAGCATCCCCCACCAGGTGGCCATATAGGATGTCCCCCCTGGCAAATATGTGATACAGTTGTGAGGCATGCCAGATGTGGGAGTCGTGGTAGCTTCCAGGGGTGCCAGCACACACATCCATGATAATCCCCTGGGCATTGCACATGACCTGGTAGTTGATGGAGGGGTGTCCCTTGTGGTTTATGTAGCGCCTACCCTGCTCACCGGGTGGTGACTTGATGTGTATGTGCGTGCAGTCTATTGCACTCAGTACCTCCAGGTAATCTGCCACATGGTGGAAGAGACGCATATTGCTGGCCAACTCCTCCTGCATTCGGGGGAAGTATATGTGCTCATTGGCATGTGGTAACATGGCATCCAGGAACTGGTGGAGTACCCTGGATGCTGATGCCTGTGAGATCCCCATGATATCCCCAGTTGGCCTTTGGAAGGTACCTGTGGCTAGTATTCTCAAGCTTACACATACCTTCGTGCCCACTGAGATGGGTTCCCCTCTGTTACTCCTGGCTCTGAGGTATGGCCGGCACAGCTCAACAAGTTGCTGTATGATGTTCCTGTCCACCCTGTAATGCTCTACTATCTCCAGATCATGTAGCCCCTGGTAGGTTACCCTGGGTCTGAACACTCTTCTCCTCCTCCAGTGCCTGAGATGGTTGTCAGCATCATCCTCCACACCACCGTCAGTCTCCAACACATGCTGGTGAATCAAAGCTATGGCGGCTCCTAACATGTACATATTAAAAGTTCCCCGTCTTTATACACCAGTGGTGCAGAGTGTCTGGGAATACACAAGTGTATGTGTGTGGGGCTTTCACACCTTATACTATTGTGCAATCGATGATGCTGGTGTAATTGGGCGTGTTTGTGCAATTCCAGCTGCGGGGTATCTTAATTATTGTTTTTACAGCAGGTACTGCTATTGTGGGGCCTTTGGTGTTGACTTACGCTTGGCTGCCATGATTGCCCTTTACTTCAGTTTTCAACCCGATTCCCCTCCCATTGTCAGGCATGCATCCAGCTGCCGGCTTTCTTGTTTTGTACTTTCACAACCCAGGATTGTGTTGGGAAATGTGTTATGTAGCTGATCTACTGCAAGTTTGCTTTGTTCTGCTGTGACAGTTCTCTTTTCTTTGCTGTATGGCACCTCCCCTTTCCTTTTCTGCAGGTAGCTGCTAGCAGCCTTGTTAGCTGTTGTCAATAGCCCACTGTGAGTTCCTAGGTGTTAATTACTAATTTGTACTCCAATTACCATGCTGCAGCATTTCCTTATTGTCTTCCTGTATCCTTCCTGTTTCAGCTGTGGTGCGCACCATGCACAGCCGTTTACCGGGTTTCGAGAGAGTTTGTATCCATGTTCACATGCACTTTCGGTTACCTTGTGTGCTCTCAGCTAAGCAAAGCTATGGCTAATTCCACACCCCTATCCTGCAGCTTTGCTTATCAACAGGCAACCCGGATTAGCAATGATCCAATGTGCTTACAGCTAAGTTGGCGTACCCCTCTCTTGATGTCATGTTTACCTCCAGGCTACTATTCGGTGCTGTACCGCTACGCCGTGTGGTACATCCTTACTCCAGTGGGACGTTTGCAAATCAGTATTACTTGACTCATTTGCATGGCATGGACTACTAATTCCTAGTTACCGTGCAGAACACTGTCACAGACCCTTAGCAACCCTGGCACCATGGTTGTGGTGTAGCATGCGTGTCATTGACTATTATGGGGAATTCATGAATTGTATTACATTTCAGTTTTATGACATCTAAATATATTTTCCTTGTGATCCCGTTTGCACACAGATGCACTGCAGTTTTACTTTGGTTAGTGTGACCATGACATTAAATGTTATTTTTTATGTGTTGTGCATTTTTTTTTTATGCCATTGGCTATATATTTAGCCATTGGCATATATTAACATTATAATACGTAAGTTTGGTCCGCTTTCATGGTTCCGATTTCATGTTTGAAAAAATGTAAACCATTTTTTTTTGGTTTACATTTCTTCATGCTTACGCTATGCCTGCACCACTTCATGAATCGCTATATACCTTCATTTGCATGCTACACTGCTGCGCATGAGGTCATTAACATACATGCACCGGAAGCTGCGCAGCTCTGGTGTACGCTGGTAGTGCACGTGGAAACGGCTCATACCTAAATTGCTCGGCGGCCATATTTGGCACTAGATCACAGACGCTACTCCGGCGCCTGGCGCAAGCTTCATGAATCCCTGGGTTTATGTACATGATATGCACTCCTAACCTGTGCTTTTTACTTATATTATTGAAATTTACTCTCATGCCGTAATTTTATGATACATCTTATAAGATAAGTGTTTTAATATTCTTACCACATTACTAAAGTTAAACTGTCAACAGGTTTCTTAGTACACCTAACTGTGGCTCCTTATATGGCATTCGATCCAATCTCTTATTTTATACTGTAACTAAAGTAGTTTCTAATAATGAGTTGTACTGTAACTAATGTAGTTGCTGATTATGACCTCCTATCCTTACTAAACTGTGACTGCTTACTTTTTACTGTACTGTAATTAATGTAGTTAGCTTTTACTTTGTTTATTTAACTGTTACTGCGAATTTTCTATTGTATGTTAGTTTTAGTGTGGAGCTTTTTTCCCCTGGCCTCCACTGAAAATGGGATTGCTTCAGCTCATCCTGGTAAACAAATGCAAATAAATAAATAAATATAAGCATTTTTTTTAATTTCTCAAACTTTAATGCCATCTACCTCTTTTCGTATAATCCTTGTCAGTGCAACATCGAGCCTGATTTGTAGCATATTTGTTAAGATAGGAATCTGAGCATCTTGTTTTGCAATTTTGTTATTTTTGTAAAGTTTATAATTTATTCCTGCAGAATTGCTACCCCTACCAGTTTGCAAAGCTAATAACCAAAATCAAAGCAAACAAAATTAACTCGCAGTACACTCCAGATATTTTATTTACAAATGATTTACTGCTTTAGACTAATATTTAATGTTTAAGATACTGCATCAGGTTATAAATAAAATATTTGGTGTATACCGCAATTAATTTTCATTGGATGTGATTATTAGTATTCATGGAATTATATATATCTTTCCAGCCATTTTTGTTTTGTTTTTATGGACTTTATAAAGCTACACTAACATTTGTTGATGTAATAGCTTTCTCAGTATCTATTATTTCTTCTTCAGACAAATGAAGACCACCCCATGATAAACCTGGCTGCTTCAGAAACATCATATAATTTGTCTACAAGTGCACCCATAAATTGTTTCATAAATGTATTCACATAGTCATATATTAAACACTCATAAGTCATTCTGTCATTTCAGCTGTTGCAACTAATAGTGGATTTGTTTCACTCTTCCTATCCTTGCCCTCCATCTTTCATTTCTGTAGAACATCATGGGTTAGCTCACCTTTCCTGCCTTAGGCTACAATATTTTTTTCCTAAAGACAGCTTTTAAATTCCTTAGATTATATCTGTATTGCTCTCTTGTCTTTACACAATAGGTAATTTGCTTTTTTCTTTGCAAAAATCACATGATTATTTAATATGCTTAAATTTTCACCAGTGTACGGATTTTCCTGTACTGATATTTGTTCAATCATAGCCTCACCTCAGGCTTTGTGCCCATTGAATGGCACACAGTGACTGTTATCCCACTCCACAAAGGGGGAGCCACCATGGACCCCGGGAACTACCTCCCCATTAGCCTGATGAGCCTGGTCTGCAAGACTATGGAACGTATCATCATGGAACTTATAAACAATGACATTGGTATTCTCCAAACTCTGGACCCCACCCAGTTCGGGTTTGTAAAAGCAGATCATGTCTCCAAATCCTGATAGACTTCTTTGAAGTGGTCACCAAAGCCATAGATGAGGGCAAGGTGGTTCAAATAGCCTATCTACATCTCACCAAGGCTTTCAACACCATCCCCCACTCTGGAATTATAGATAAACTCACTAAACTAGGTATAAATCCCTATATCACAAGATGGGTTGCCAAATGGCTCACTGACAGGACCCACACTGTGAAAGTAGCAGACTCCAATTCCGACTTCAGACCAGTGACAAGTGGAGTACCACAGGGTTCAGTCCTGGGTCCTCTCCTGTTCAGTATCTACTTCTCAGAAGTACAGGCTAACACAGAAGGTCTTTGGCTAATGAAGTTTGCAGATGACTGCAAACTAGGAGCCATAATCGAAACTCTTAACGATGTGGACATCCTACAAAAAGGCCTCACTGAGACAGATGCCTGGTGTCAAAGACATGGACTCAAGCTCAATGCCAAAAAGTGCATTGTCATCCCTTTTGGTAAAAACTCTGTACCTATGAACTACCACATAGGCGGTAGTCTACATAACACCGAAAGTGTGATAAGAGACCTTGGGACACAGGTGGGCAATAGTTTCTCCTTTGATAATCACATCGCCACAGTAGTCAGGAAATCCTTCTACATGGCACACCTCATCATAAAAGGTTTCTCATCCAGGAATAAAGAGGTCATTGTTCCCCTCTACTCGTCACTCATTAGACCCATTATAGAGTACAACGCTCCTTTTGGTATCTACCTCACAAGACATCTACAACAACTAGAATGGCTGCAGAAATACCTCACAAAGAGGATTACTGGCCTCAAACAGATGCCCTAGGCAGACCGTCTCAAAAAACTCCAGCTTTACTCTGTTGCATATCGCCTGCTCAGAGGTGATTTCTGCCTAACATACAAAACTATGTCAAACCCAGAGCTGTTGGACATGCTCCACTAAAAGAAATCCCAATCCCTCTGAGCTACATGCTCTAAGGACCTAAACCTTGTCACCACAATAAACAGAACATGCTGGAGGGATAGATTCCTGCCCCAGAGACATCCCATACTCTGGAACAAACTATCTATCTATATCAAACAAAGCTCCTCATTAGCACTCCAAGAAAAATCTTGATGATTGGAAGGGAAATAGGAAATTCACCCTTGGGATCACTTCTGTGACTCTGATCGACAGGGGCACAAGAAAATAATTTTCTTGGGTGGCGAAAGCCAGGGTACCTTTTTGGCTAGGCTTATATAGGCCCTAGGGCCAATAGCCTAGTACCTACCTATGAACCTCTGAACCTATATATTCTGCCTTCTATTTATTTTTAAAGCCTAACCGCCATGCCTATTTCTCAACTGTTCATTTTTGGGGGGATGTTCTTAATGTGTAGACACAGTTTTTCCTTGATACCTCCCAAAATTGTTCTCAGCTAATAGCGCTAACACCGAAAATGTGTCCTAAATGTATGACCTTTTCCCTAATTACTTTTTGTTTTGTTTTGTCTGTAACTCTGGAAGAAAAGTTGAGAGGCATGCCAACATGTAGTCCAGATTAGGTATCACTCTCACATGTGAGAGCAGTCTTTCCATATGCATGAGCTCGTATACTGAACATTTTCTACTTGCCTTACTAACAGCTAATTTTCAATACTTTCTTTAATTTTATTACAACTGTATTTTCTCCAGATTCTTCCCAAAGAACTAACTAATCTAAGCCCTGCAAACCAGCCATACATCGCATTTGTTTGAGATTGTGCATATAAAGCATAACCATTTTTACCTGAATTCTTCCTTCTTTAAGTAAAAACGCATTTGTTTCTTCACTTGTAAACAACTATTACTACATACACCCAGAAGGAGGTCTACATCTTTATTTATTCTCCCTGTGCCATCCTTAAATTTACATTCAAACCTGCAATTTAGACCAAATCCATGTTAACTGTTGGATAAATGTATACTCCCATAAAAAAATGTTTTCCCTTTGAAGGGAATTATTATAGATTATACCATGATCCCCCCAAAACGTGCACGCTGATTGGCCAGCGTGCACGTTGTAAATCGAGTTATACTAATGGAAAAAGGTCCGGTCGCCCGGACTTTTTTCCATTAGTATAACTCGGTTTAAAACACTGTTCGCTATGTTAAATGGGTTTAACATGCGAGACAGCTTTAAAATAAGCAACGGAGATCTCCGTTGCTTATTTTAGCTGTCTCGCTATGTTAAACCCATTTAACATAGCGCAGACAGCTTTTAGCAACGGAGAAAGCAAGATCTCCGTTGCTTTTTTAGTGTTCGCTATGTTAAATGAGTTTAACATAGCGAGACAGTTTTAAAATAAGCAACGGAGATGTCCGTTGCTTATTTTAAAACTGTCTCGCTATGTTAAACTCATTTAACATAGCGAAACACTAAAAAAAAAGCATTGGAGATCTTACTTTCTCCGTTGCTTTTGCCCACAGCTCTGATGTACCAGCTTTACTGTTAGTAGAAACAACCTGAGAATAAGAAGTGCTAGCTGGAACTGTAGAGACACTTCTGGTGTTATTGTCATTACCACCGCAAAAACCAGCAGCGGTTGGAATAGAATCAATGACTGATCTATTAGTGTTGTTGTCGTTGTTAACCTGTCAGTCTCTTGTGTCAGCATTTCAGGCATACCTGAAATGGTGCCTGAAAACACTCCTTTGTTCTTACCCTTTGAATGCTTCAAAGGGTAAGCTGTGTTGTTTCTATAAGCCATTTGGTCCCTATTCAGTTTTTTTCCGTTTTCTTTCGACTATAGATGCTCTGTACCTGTCAATTTTAGCATTAATACTGGAATATAAGGTAATGTTGTCTTTAAATGATTTGGACACTCTTATCTTAGTGTCCAAAGCCATAGCTTTCTCTTTAAATGCTAATAGTTCGAGTCTATAATGTTGAATCAAAGCGTTCATAAACGCTAAACCAGTATCATTAAACAGGTTCACTAACTGGGTGTATAATAAGTCTCCATAGGAAACGAAATTGGGAAACTTAAAAGTTCTTAGTCCAAAAGGAACACACTTTAGTCTGATGTTCTCCTCCAGATAGAACACTTCTAATTGTAGCGAAACACATTTCAAACATACTTTCTCTAATTCACGAATGTCATTTTTAAGAGTTACAATTTCGCTAAGAGAATCACCATCAGTGCTTCCACTTACTTTATCGTGGTTGTTCACTTGTACCGTACTGAAAAAAGGATTCTCTATCGATTGGAAAATCTGCTCGCTAACATTTTCTTGCAGACAAGAAACAGCACCTGAAGCTGCATTCATTTTTCCACTCGCATTTCGACCACTACCATGGTTGACGCTATCAACGTTCCCTTCTGGTGCTGACGTTCGTACGCAAACCTTGTTTGGTGACGTGGACCCTAAATCCACTGTGTTATTGGAAACATGAACTTCCTCATCACGACGTGGGTTAAAGTGAAGACTCACGGGACTTGTATTTGTATTGCACACTCTTGCTTCCATCTGCCGGGCCATCGTCTCGGACACCATCTCTTTAATAGTAGATGCAATAAAATCGCCGAGACTCATCCCCGACTCCGGAAACGAATAAGTACTTAAGTCTAATAAAACTTTCTGACTTTGTTCGACCCCTGCCATGCCAATGGAAGTACAAATAACTTCAAACACAATGCAGACTTTAAAACTTTAGAACTCGACCACAAACACTACCACTGTAAAATGACAAAGGCTCCAAGTCAAATAATCTTTACGCGTTTCGTCCACGAGAGGAATAGCCTTGTTTCCTCTCAAGGACAAAACTTCTTGTATTATACTGTTGAGCCATAGTTCTTTATAACCCCTATCTACAAAGAAACACCTTAATTTGTTTGTTTCTTTCAAAAAAATGTCTTCACAAGTAGTCAGCCGACTCAACCTAATAAACTGCCCCTTCACAACCCCACGCTTCATAAAGGTGGGGTGCAAACTGTCAAAATGTAAGTATTGGTTTGTGAAACTGATTCCTGAAATACTGATTCTTATGACAAAGTATTTAAATTTGTTTTATATTTAACATGAGAAAAAATATTTTAAGTGTTAAACAAAGAAACAATAATTTGTTACTAACTTTAATATGTGTACATGTGGCTTTAATTACACATTGAAAGTTAGACACATTTGATTGGTCTATGTAGGTCATGAGTGGATGTATTGGTATTATTTAAACTTGTTGTACTATGAGTATTTTATTTTCTGAAGAAGTTCACAGGTAATAAAGGTGGACGAAACGCGTAAAGATTATTTGACTTGGAGCCTTTGTTCGATATATATATATATATATATATATATATATATATATATATATATATATATATATATATATATATATATATATATATATATATCAATCAATAGATAGAGATACAAATGGGTGGCCTTGGTGGTGCAGACGTTAGCGTCGCTGCCTCACAGCAAAATGTTCTCAGGTTCGATCCTCGGCTGGGGTGCCTTCTGTGCGTAGTTTTCATGTCCTCCCTGTGGTCGTGTGGGTTTCCTCCGGGTGCTCCAGTTTCCTTCCACATCCCAAAGACATGCTATAGGTGGATTGGAAACTCTAAATTGGCCCTAGGTGTGAGTGCATGTGAGTGCGTGTCTTCTGTGGAAGGTTGGGCACCGGGCTGGCACCTCGACACTGTAAAACTCCACTGCCAATCATGAGTGGACAGATGATCTGCGGTGGCGACCCCTAACCAGGAAAAGCTGGAAAGAGAAGATAGAGATACAAATATATGCAGATACTTGAAGTGTAGATCAGGAGGAAGCCTTATCTACTGTGCTTAACCCAACAATAGTATGAGGTCACTTAGATCCGCTCCACCAAAAAAAAAAAAAAAAAACCTTTAGTTCTGGGGATGGGGGGGGGGCAGATTCAAGGATGAATGAAGATTTCACAGCACTGATGGAATATTATGGTAAGCACATAACTTCTTTATCTGATGTTGTCAAACTTCATTCCATCCTTGATAGATGGGACAGAGTCCCCAGCTACCTAAATTGTTGGGTGGAATCATGGAAAGACATTCCTGAGCACCGTCGAGCAGAAGGATGATTGTCTCATAGAGACCAGGTCCAATTTGTAATTAGTAATAAAGGTATGGTGAGTAGCTTGGGTAGCTGCAGCACATATGTCATCCATTGAAGCTCTGGATTGGAAAACAGTTGAAGTGGCTCTAGACCTTGTAGAATGTGCTTTGACTGGTTTGGTCAAGGTTAAATTATTCTTATCGTAAGTGAATGAAATGCAGTCTTTCAGCCACTTGGAAAGGGTAATTTTGGTGACTACTTTGCCCAACTTTGCACTAGAGAAAGAAATAAAGAATTTACTGGATTGTCTTATGTCTTTGGTCCTACGAAGATAGACCTATAATTGTCTATGGAAGTGTAAAAGGTGCAATGTGCTGTCTTCTTTATTAGAGAGGTTAGGGAAGAAAACTGGTAAATCAATGGTCTGGTTCATGTTTGTCTGTGATACAGTCTTGGGTAAGAAGGAAAGGTTAGTATGCAAGGATACCCTGTCCTTGTGGAAAACAGTGTAAACAGGTTCGGATGATAAACCCTGAATCTCTGAAATCCTTCTGGCAGAGAAAATGGCTAGCAAAAAGAGTGTCTTTCAGGATAAAAACGTTAGTTCACAATCCATAGAGAGTTCAAAGGGAGACAGTCTCACTGCCTGAAGAACTTGGTTCAAGTACCAAGGAGGTGTTGTGTCCTTGAGTGGAGGCTTTAGCAGAAGAGTGCCTCTTAGAAACGATTTTCAAAAGCTATGAGAGGCTAAGAAATGTTCATCCAAGCCATTATGAAAATTAGAAATAGCAGCCAGTTGTACTTTGATAGTGGAAGGAGAAGCTCCAGCATTAAACAGCAAGGGTAAAAAGTCCAGCACATGATCTATGGAAGCTGTAAAAGGATCTATTTGTTTTTTAAGGACCCAAAAAGTGAATCTCTTCCAGTTACTGGTGTACAGCTTTCTAGTGAAAGGCCTATGGGCCAATAAAAGAATGTGGCATACTGGGGAGGAAATATTTGGATGCCTGGCAGTTAATGGAACTGGAGGAATCATGCAGTTAGCTTGAGGTTCAAAATGTTTGGGTGAACAAGACCATCCAGACGTGACAGGAGATCTGGCAATGGGTGAAGAATCAAGGGCTGTCAAGTTAGTTGAGGTCAAAGAAAGGGGAACCAAATCTGTCGAGGTCAAAAGGGAGCAATGAGGATCACTGTACTCTATAATTTATTTATTTATTTTATTTTACATTTGTTAACCGGGCTAGTCTAACTGGAATAAGATCCATTTTCAGTAGAGGCCCAGGGAGAAAAGCTCCAGCACAGCAAACTTTTTACAGTAAAAAATAATAAGTTCAAAGCAGAATAACAGTAGTAAAATAGCTCTAAACAGTTACAGCCATTTACATACGCAATATATGACTGTAATAAATTGTTTAAAATTAAAAGAACTATAATAATAATTAAGCAGAATACAGACATACTGATTAGGTTCAGTTGACATTACAAGGATACCAAGGTTATGCTGAGGTGATATGCATTGCAATAGGAATAGGAACAAATTAGTAGTTTTCATTTGGAAGCAGGATAACAGAAAGTATATACTGTTAATAAATTTTAGAAATGTATCATATGATATAGTGACATAAAGGTATCTAAGAGGCAGCAAGAGTATGTAGAGTGGTGGAATATATTCTTGCTAGGAGCAGAGAAGATATTTAGTCAGGGTTAGTACAAGGGCAAAGCCAGTGAGAACTGAGAAATTGTTTTATTCTTAGTTTAAAGAGTCTTGTGGAGGTTAGAGCTAGGAGTTCAGAGGGAAGTTTGTTCCAGTGTTTGCCTACGGAGTTAGAGAACAGAGAATCTCCAGCTGAGTTCTTGGATTTGTTAATAGTAATAAGTGGCTTATTTGAGGAGCGTAGGTTCTTGAGATTGTTATAAGGGGTGATGAGGGTAGTCAGTATAGGTGTATAGGTGGGGTAGTACAAGCTCTTATGTATAATAGTGAGTTGTTGAGATAGTATCTGGTTTTGAAATTCAAGCCATCCAAGTTGTTTAAGGTTGTTGCAATGATGAGTATGAAAAGGAGAACCTGTGGCAAATCTAGCAATGGAGTGATAGGCAGTAGCAAGTTTGTTTAGATTATGTTTTGAGAGATTGGTGTATATGGGTGAGGCATAGAGTAAGGTAGTGATTAAATGAGTTCTAGCTATAGCGATTTTGGTTGAAGGAGTGAGGAAGGGTTTGATTCTGTAAAGGGATCCCAGTTTCTTATTTACTGTTTTTATAGTGATGTTAGTATGAGTGTCAAAGTTTAGATTATTGTCTATAGTAATTCCAAGAAGTTTGGTGGTTATGTCAGGAGATATGAGAGTCCCATTGTTGGATGTAAGAGTAAAGTGAAGAGGGGGAGTTCTACGAGTAGGAGTAAAAAGTAAGAGTTTGTTTTTTTTGGGTTAAGTAAAAGGCAACGGTTTAAAAACCATTGTTCCACTGTGTTAAATGCATTTTGTGTAGGAGATTGTAGCTCGGCAGGGTTATTTGCTGAGCAAATAATAGTGGAATCATCTGCATACTGAATGCAGGTGGTATGTGGGATTGCTAGGTGGAGGTCATTAATGAAAATGGAAAATAACAGTGGGCCTAAGATGGAGCCTTGGGGGACACCAAGGGAAATAGGGAGGAGAGAGGATAGGTTACCTTCCCATAGTACTGCTTGTTGTCTATTGTCTAAGTAGGATTTAAACCATTGTAGTGCTAGAGAATCAAGAGAAAGAGTTTTAAGTATTTCAATAAGGAGCTGGTGATTAACCATATCAAAAGCCTTAGATAAATCAATGAAGACAGAGGAAGAAAGGGTATTGTTATTACGGTTATAATTTATACAGTCTGTGAAGGAGAGGAGGGCTGTGGTGGTGCTGTGGTTAGGTCTAAATCCATGTTGACAATTGGCAAGTAAGTTATTATCAATTAGATGGGTGAGTACTTGCTTATGGACACATTTTTCCATTATTTTTGCTAGTGGAGAGTAAGGCTATTGGTCTATAGTTTGAGATGTCGATAGAGTTACCACCTTTATGAAGGGGGATGATGTGTGAGATTTTCCAGATAGATGGGATATTTCCTTCGGATATAGTTCTGTTTATGAGTATGGAAATGGGGAGGGCTATGGCTTTGGCACCTTTTTGCAGGTACTCAGCAGGTAGATGGTCAGCAGAGGGGGTGGTAGGTTTCAATTTTTCTAGTAGGGAGCAAATAAAGGATGTAGGAACTGGTTTTAGCTGAAGTAATGGAATAGGGGAAGTGGAAGAGGTGGTTAGATTGGGGGAAGTAGGAGATAGTTGTTTAGCTAGAGTTAGAATGGTGTCTGTAAAGAAAGAATTAAAGGCATTAGCAGTTTGTGTTGGGTTTTCTTGGTTAGAGCCTAAAGGGGTAGGTGTTATAGATTGGCCTGGGTGTAGGAGTTTGTTGATGCTGGACCAAAACTTTTGTGGATTTCTTTGGTTAGTTTTTGTAGTTGGATGTAAAAGTTTTTTATCTAGCAGGATAGCTTTTTTAGTGGTATTCCTAAGTTGTCTGAAGGTTAGGTGGTCTGTTGGATTCCTGGTAGTGTGCCATTTTGACCACGATTTGTTTCTGAGGAGAATTTTTTGTCTAGTGTCTGTGGTGAGCCATGGGGCAGGTTTAGTGTTACTTCTAATAGAGCGTACTGGGGCATGTTGGTTAAGGATGGATAAGAATGAGGTATTAAAGTAGTCAACTGCTTCATCTAGGGGAAGTGTTTTTAGTGGTGACCAGTCACAGTGTTTAAGTTCTAGCTGGAAAAGTTCTGGGTTGAATGATTTTGTAGTCCTGATTGTACGATATGTAGTTGGGTTAGGTAAGTTAATTTTGTGTCTGATGATATAAGTGAGTAAGTGATCACTTAGATTATCAGGGAGGGTTTCTGCCTTGTATGTAAGATGTGGGGAGTTTGTAAGAATCCAATCTAGTATACTTTCTTTATTGTTACTTTTATCAATTCTTGTGGGGGAGGTTATAACTTGGGAGAAGCCATGAAGATTAATGTGGGTGGTGGGCTGAGGGGTACTACAGGATTTCCAATCGATGTTAAAGTCGCCAAGTATTAAGGTTTCTTGGGAAAGATTGATAGATATCCAGTTAAAAATGTTTTCAAGGGTATTAATGTTATTACCAGGGGGAAGGTAAATACAAGCGATGTTAATGGATTTGAATTTGTTGATTTGAAGTTTAGTGACTAGGATTTCTGAGTTATTAAATGTAGGTAGATTTATGTTAGATATGGTGACATGTAGATTATTTTTAAAGAGGACTGCTACACCACCTCCCTTTTTGTTAATATGATCCCTTCTCAGGATACTGTAGGCAGGTGGGATAAGTTCATTGTCATTAATGGATGGTTTTAGCCATGTTTCGGATAGACATAGGAAATCAAAGTTGTAGAATTCTAAAAGGGCATGAAGATGGGTGGTTTTATTGTTAATGCTACGAATGTTAAGATGTGCTATGGAAAGGGAGTTTGGAGGCTTATTAGGTGTGTGTGGAGGAGTAATGTTGGAGGAAATTTGTATAGTGTCAGGAATATTGTGTGGGCCAGGATTAGGATGAATGTCTCCATCTAGTAGGGCTAAGTGGAGTATTCTATATGTGGGGTTGTTAATGTTAAGGAAGTAAAAACAAAGTGTTTTCCTTGCAAGGTGAGTACTGTATTTTATGTGGGTTAGCCTGTGATATTTGGCATGGAGGTAGCAGGGAGTAGTTGTGGTGTTAAAGCTATAAAGAGGAATAGGTAGTAGTGGTGTGGAAGTGAGCTTAAAAGGCAGTAGAAGGTTTGGGTGGAGTGGTTGTTCATAAGAGGTTAATGTGTAGATAGTTACTAGAGGAGTTAGGAGTAATATAAAGGCTAAACATTTTAGTTGAGTTAGGTAGGTAATATTGGCCATGATGTAGGTAAAAGATGGGAAGATAGATAAGGGTTTGTATAAATAGCAGGGAGGTATTAGAAGCTGTAAGGGTGGGGTGGGGTATTACACTTTGTTAGGAGAGGTAATTGAATAATTATGGAGGGGAGTGGCAATAAGGAGAATTTATTTGATTGGTGTTGGTAAAAGTAGGGGTGTGGCGTAGTGAAAATATAACCTGTGTGCTTTCTGTAAAAATTTTGAAATTAGGGTTATAGGTGGAAAGGCATATAGGAGACTGGGGGGGGGGGGGCAATCATGGAGAAGAGCATCTCTTGGTAACTCTCCTTGAGGAGGAATTAGGATTAAGTAGTTGCTGCATTTGTTGTTTAGGGGGGATATGAGAAGATCGCATCAAGGTTGACCCCAAAGATGGAAAATCGTTTTTGCTACTTTCAGATTGAGAGGGCACTCATGAGGCTGAGGGATACATGTGCTCAGCTTGTCCATAATCAAGCTGGAGTTCCCCGGTATGTGCGTTGCTATTAGAAAGCAGTTGGAAGAAATCACCACTGTCACACTTTGAGTGCTTCTTGACAAAGGGGGTAAGACTTGGTTCCTCCCTGTTCGTCGTACTGGCATGTCGTCTGTTTGCATTGCAATAGTCCCTTGAGGAAGAGCTGTCTGAAAGGCCTGCAATGTGAGAAGCACCACTGTTATCTCCAGAACATTGATGCGCAGGTTGGCTTCTATAGGGGACCAAGTGCCCTGGACCGTCTTGTCCAGATAATGCCCCCCACCCCATCTGGGAGGCTTCCATGGTCACTATGGCTGTGGGCTCCGGAAAGACAAAGGGACGACCATGAAGAAGTTGATGTGAATGCATCCACCAAAGAAGATCTGTCTTGCAACGTTTGGTGATCAGGACCTGTTGTGACAATGGGTGATGAAGTATGGACCACTGTAAAGCTAGTAGCCATTGAAGAATTCTCATATGAAACCTGGCTAGTGGCACCAGAATTATAGAAGCTGCCATGGATCCCAGTGCTTGCAACACTAAATGTGCTGGAACTTTGTTCCTGAGGATTAACCTTTGAACCTGAACTACAATTTCCTGGCCATGATCTGGGGGAAGAGATGCTGTCATTGTTTGAGTATCCAGTACTGCCCTATGAACTTTAAGTTTTGTGTTTGGGTTATCCCCAGCTGAGCAACTGACAAGTGCTGAGGATGTAGTCCCTGGCTGATGCTTAGTTGTAGCGGTTATGAGCCAGTTGTCCAGATAGTGAAATACATGGAATCCTTATAGTCTCAAGTGAGTTGCTACTACTGCTGTGCATTTGGTGAACACCCTGGGGGCTGTGGTGAGTCCAAAGGATAGAACTCTGAATTGGTAATGACTGGTTCCTAGTCAGCAGCAGATGAACTTTCTGGAGCATTTGTCCATATTTATGTGGTAACATTCATCCTGAAGGTCTATTGAGCACATCCAGTCATCTTTCTTCAGAAACAGAAGAATAGACTGTACCCTGACCATCCAGAACTTCATTTGTCAAACTGATTTGTTCAGTACACTGAGAAACAAAATTGGTCTTCAGTCTCCTGTCTTCTTTGGCACTAAAAAGAATCTTGAGTAAGTTCTGGATCATTTTTGGTCTGGTGGGACTTGTTGGCTGACACTTTTGTTCAGCAGTTTTTGGATTTCTTGTATTGCTGCATCCCTCTGATTGGGTGGAACATTGAAGATTTTCTTCTGAAATGGGGGAAGTTGGGAAAAGTGAATAGTATAACATCTGGACATGATCTGTTGCACCCAGGCATCTGTTGTTATGTCTCACCAGGCATGTAGGTGCAAGGATAAGCATCCCCCGACTGCCTCCAGAGGATGACAGTTGGGCCTCTTTTCAAAAGTGCTGAAAGGGCCTGCTGGGGAAAGAATCCCTGAAGCCCTGATTTTGCAGACCACCTCTGCCAAGAGAGCAGTGTCTTCCATGCTGGTTCCCCTTGTGTGTCCCTGGGGGAACTACCTCCATGTGTATCCTGGAAAGGCCCTTGGGATTCTTTTAAACCACATTTTACCACCACTTCTCTGGTACCTGGAAAAGGACCTTTGAGGGGGTGGAAAAACATACACCAACAGCAGAAATGGTCGTAAGACTCCTGGACCAGGTGTCTTTCACTTTGGGGCCAAATAAGGATGTTCCGTTAAAAAGTAGCATTGATAAAAGAAGACTTGAATGATTCCGCACAATCACAAAGGTGCGTCCAGCTATGTTTCCTAGTGGCTACTCCTGTACCTGCTGTTCTAGATGCCCCTTTGGCTGTATGTGCTATCAGCCTGAAGGATGAATTAGACCCAGACCATAGGGTGGCTAACTGGGAAGCCATTTTGACTTGGACTCCCTCAGCTACAGCTCCTGCCAGGGTGTCTGATAATTCCTTGATCAGATTTTGTTGGAGTCTAGTGAAATATGCCAAGTAGCAAAGGTCGTTGAAGCATAGACCCACTTCCCGAATCTGTCCATAGCCTGGGACTCCCTGGATGGACAGAGAAACTCTCTTCAGCCAGTTCCTTTTTAGTGGTGGCCAGTGTGATCATAGCATCAACTGCCAGATCCTTGGCCCAAATTTGTTTATCTTTGGGTGTGGAAAGTATTTTGTCTAGTCTGTTGGGGGTGGACTTGATGGTGTCAGGGGGCCTTCCATGCCCATTGTGAAATCAACAGAATGAGTTCATCAGCAGGCAGAGTCACCCAAGAGGTAAATGGCTTGGTGCCAAATGCCTTCAGGTAGACAGACTCCTTAGAGGAAGGGTTTTGGGACTTCCAGCCACCCTCTCTGCTTCAGAATTTCTAAGATGTCTCCTTTAGTGACATCTTCAGGAGTTGACCATGGGGACTCATCTCCTTCATTGAAATCTGTATATTCGGTTACTGATTCCTGGGGGGAATCCAAGTGCTTCCTACTGCACTTCTTTTTGTGTGAGACCTCCACAGGGAGATATTCTGGGTAGGTATCAGAGGATGACAGCAGCTGTGGCTGTGGCACCTGAGGCTTCAGCAACCGTTGTTTAAGTGTGCTATATCTTAAGTCTTTGACTGTATAACTCAAATGTATACAAAAATCCCAAAGCAGAGGAGAAAAGCGAACCAGTCCAACAGTAACTCACTGACAGTTTTATTCAAAATAAAAAGACGAAACACATGTAAAATCAAGCGCTTTCGCCTGGATAAATACCAGGCTTTTTCAAGATGAACTTGCACTTAAAAAGTCACAAATTTATATACTGCAAGTAATGAAATCACATGATCAAATGTGTTAACAGCTTAATTGGTAGGCAAATAAAGAACATTTTAGAACAAGTACTGCAGGATAGTAGAGGAGGGGACTGGGAGGCTCGGCTTGAGTATAAGGAGCTGTTGTGGCAACTCAAATTGAATGCCACTAAACCCTCAGGCCTGAATGATAGTGTCAGCATTATAAGTGTCCTAAAATTAAGAAGGGCCAAATTATAAATTACAAAACTACAGCTTTTATGGCTGAGTCTATTTTACACAACAGATAGTTTTATTTATTTATTAATCGATACATTTTACCACTTTTTGCAGGCATTTTTTGCATAACACACTGTACTGAACACACACATTGTGGTTTTACAGGTATTATTTATTCATTCTAACAAAAGTTTTTTAGGATTGATTGATGATGTACTAATGTTTTTTAATGTTTGTTAATGTTGTTTAATGTTTTTTAACATCTTGCTGCTTTATAGAAGTGTCTTTATTATGACATTGCTTACAATTCACTTATAAGCATGGCTTAGTTGTTCTGCTTGCATTGGTTTAACAATTTATTTGCCTGCCAATTAAGCTGTTAGCACATTTGATCATGTGATTTCATTACTTGCAGTATATAAATTTGTGACTTTTTAAGTGCAAGTTCATCTTGAAAAAGCCTGGTATTTATCCAGGCGAAAGCGCTTGATTTTACATGTGTTTTGTCTTTTTATTTTGAATAAAACTGTCAGTGAGTTACTGTTGGACTGGTTCGCTTTTCTCCTCTGCTTTGGGATTTTTGTATTTATTGGTTTAGAACTATAACTCAAATGTCTCTACTGAGCTTGTAAATTTTAATTGTATATTTTTGTTGTGCTTATTCTTGTAACTACCTTTGGAGCTTTTCTCCCTGGGCCTCTGTTGAAAATGGACATGTATCCAGTCAGACTTTCCCAGTCAACAAATGGAAAATAAAATAAAATAAAATAAATAAATAAATACATTGTTCCTGTGGAAAGGCAGGTGGAATAGTAGAACAGGGGTGGGACTGGTTCTGATGGGATAGGCACCAGCTGAATCTGTGCTAGAGAAAAGGCCATCTGCATCGCTTCACAGGCTGGTCCCCCTGAAGAGGGAAGGGAGCCCAGAACTGAGAAGGACTGCCTCAGGACCGGGGTCACTCCTCGCTCCAAAAAACCAAGACTTGAGGCTGAAGCCAGACCTGAACTGACTAAAGCTGAAGCTCCAAGGAACAGGGACAGCTCCGAAAGGCCTGGAGTCAAGACTTGCTCACTGGAATTGACAGGGCAGCTACGGCTCTGGGAGTTCTCCGGTTCCGAGATAAACGAAGTGTTCAGGGTAATTGTCGGCTCTGTAGAATTGAGCAACTCTGGAGGTGACACCATCAGTGCTGGGAGAACCAGAACAGAAGACTTTAAGAGCTCCAAAGAGGGTAGAGGAGGAGTCATCCGTGGGGTGAAGGATTATGTTTTGGTACCAAGACCAGAAGGAATTGGTACCAAAGTTGGGCCCGAAAGCCCTCTAGCCCAGAAAATCTTATTCACCAGCCTTTACACATCCAGTTCCATGAGGCTTTTGGTGGAGCAGATGGATGAAGTTGAACTATACTTAGGTCTCTGCAAAAACACTTCTGGTAATTCCCCAGCAAAAGGATCAGTTGAAGGGAGGTAAGATGTTCTACGTCAAACAGTCATAATCAATGGAACAGAAGCCAAATCTTGTGCCGAGGCCTTCAACATCAAAGGGCTCGCAATTAAAGTTGGTGCCAAAACTGAAGTTGTCAGTACCAATGACTCAGAAACAGAGGCTTTCAGTTCCAAGGAAACAGCTGGAACAGAGCTCTTCAATTTTATGGCTTTCGGAACCAACAGGGAGGTCTGAACTGATGAAATGTGTTTTAACTTTGTCAGTTGAAGAAGTAGAGGAGGAAGATGAGATATTTGTTTTAGCTTTATCAGCAGTGGTCAAGGCTTCTCCAAAAGCTGATGGCAAAAGTCCTTTTAAAATTAGTTTGTTTTGCCTTTCCACTAGAGCACAGTGGCTAAAGGCTTGACAAATACTACAATCTTCCTGTAAATGATGAGCACCAAGGCAATATACACATTGTGCATGAAAATCTGACTGAGGAATTTTATGGCCATACTTCTGGCATTTTTTGAAGCCAGAGGGGCCTTTACCCTTCTGAGCCATTACAAGCAGTAAAAAACTGTTATAGAGAAATTGTTAAGGAAGTCTCACTTCACAAGGGACGGTGATAGCTGAAGAGATAATATTTTATACTTATTTTTATATTTAAGATAAAGGACACAATCTTATCGACAATGATAGTGTAAAAAAAGAGAAAGGTATCGATAATAGAATATTAGAAGTAATATTAGAAATATTAGAATATTAGAAGTGTAAAAAGAAGTAAGACAGAAAAATATAAAGAGGAAATGCAAAGAAAGGACAACAATGTTACCTAAATCTAGTAGTGCTTGAGAGTAATAGCTAGAAATGACCATTTCTGAAAGCAGCAAATGATATCTAAGGTAACTGAAAGAGAGGGATTCTGGGTAGAGGTAAAGCTCGACAGTTTTTTGGCTGGCATGAGCTGTAGCAATGTGTGAGTCGGTTTTGACATCAGAACCATGCCCATCTGCCAAGGATGGAATGAAGTTTGACAACATCAGATCAAATATTGTACGCCCACAGAGAAAGTTGTTATGGTCAGGTCCCACTCAAGGCAGTAAAATCTGCCTGTGCTGACTAGCAAAGGACAGTAGCAGAATAAAAATTTGTTTTTGCCTGCTCTCCATTATGGTAATGTGTCCCTCAGTTCATGTAATCAACTTAAAAACTTGCTAGAATAATAAGATTTATGTTTGTATATATATTTTCTGAAGGATGCAAACTCTGAAACCTGGATGCATGTTGTTATTAGGAAGAAACAAAAATATGAAGCAATAATCTGAACACTCTTTGAAAATACGAACGGGGGAGAGACATGAAAGGTAAGTGTAAATGTGATGTGCAGCATTACACTGTCTTTCTGACTGTGTCTGTTCGGCTTTGAAAGCCAGCAAAACACTTTCCTGTAAAAAGTAGTGCATGAAGCAGATATAGTTCTATGCATTACAAAGAATTATGATTGTATCACTGATCATAACCCCAAAATGATGTGTTCTCAACATAGATGTCAAGATTCAACTCTTGAACTTCACTCCTGAGTTGAATTTCTTGGCATCCATGTCTTGACAAATAATAAGCGAGCCAATCATAATCTTCTATGTGGCATATTCATGAAAGTTAATTTGCCCAGCAAGCATTAGAATATTGTGGCAGAGTTAGACATGGAAACTAGAAAGCAATGTAAAAAAACTAAAGCAAGTAAACATTTTGAGAATAGTAATATCTTTGCAGTATATGAACATTCCTTTGCCTTAATGCGCAAATGTAGCTGTATAATGTCAGTTACCCTTTCATGCAAATTTCTCCTTTTTATTTTGCTTAAGTCAGACTGAATGTGTGGGATATTTGCTCATGTTTGCTTATTCTCTACAAACTGTAACAAAGTTTTTTAAGCTAAATGTTCTAAGAGACAGTGGCTTTGCAGAAAAAGAGAAAGCACTGTTTGGATACTCTTCCCAATTATTACATTTTCTTTGAAAACATTTATTTGAAATTCAGTTTGGTTTGGTTTGTGTATTTCTCTGTCTGTCTGGGTTTGCATGAATGAATTGTTTATTTCACTACTGTTGAAATGATTTTTATGTACTTGAGGAAGCAGTATTATGTACTTGTGTATGACTTGATTTGTTTCTTGCACTTGGGAATTAAGAAGGCATAGAGCACCACTGCTGTTTATGAACTGCTTTTAAGTCAGTGGAAACATTGGTGAGTCTTAGCTGGCAGTCAAATTTACTAAGTCACATGTGTCTATGGTGCTTGCTCCTTGGGTGAATATTTCATTTTTGATTAAAGTCAAGTCTGCTAAAATGTTTTTTTTTTTAATTGAGCCTTACTGTGCATCAGGTTGATGTTATAACCAAATCCTTCAGCATTAAATATTACCACTCACCTTAGAGCTCCCCTTTAATCTAATAAAACAAGGCACAAGAATACCGATGCTTTGCAAATTCCACATTATTCTCATTGGAATTATGTGACACCACTGTTATCTAATGCAAAATGAGGAAAAGCATAATGTTAAAACTTACAATACGCAGCGAAGCACAGAAGAAAACAGCAGGCAATGAACAAAAATATGCCTAACTGAAAAATGCTAGATATGAATTGAAAAATACTAAATCCTCTATAATCCTGACAAGAAACTAAGATACTGTAATGCCCCTACAGTTTTGAAAATGTTAACTTGTGTCTACTACAGTGCAGTCCTTGCTACATACATGATTAAAACCTGCTCATATTTGCAATTTAAGTAGCACTCTTCCTATGTCAATAGTCTCATAAATGTTTTGATTAAAAGGCCTTATTTTATTCAGATACTATCCCTGTGCTGTGCTAATCTGTGGCTGCTTAGTCCTAAATCTTGTTCCCATTTCTTTACTATTACCTTTTCATATTCTTGTCAGTAGAAGACCCACTGACATTTTTGTGGAATTGGTGGTGTTCCCTTTTCTGTCAAGATGTTTTGAAATATTCTGCTCTTTTTGTGCCCTTGTATAGCTTCTTGCTCTCTTTTGTGGATTTCTTTATGCTTGGCTATAGTAGCTACAGTAGGAGGAATATTAATGTGTACCTCTGACTTCTCTATGTATAGCACAGAGGAATGCAGTTAGCTGTCTGGATTAGAATAGAAAAGCATGGCCTCTATCTGCTGATTGACATTCAGTTTGCATTACTGGTTGTGGTGGTGTGCAGTAAGTTACATTACGGGGAATATTATTGTGTACATGTGTCTTCTCTATGCATAGCAGAGGGCAGTGCAGCTGGCTGTCTGGCTTAGTGTAGCCTCTGTTGTTTTACTTGCACTCTCTGCCTTGTTATGTGCTGTTATGAACTTCTGTGCATTTGTATTTATCACACATCTGCACTGCTACTTTCATTCATTTGCACAGATGGGCTATTTAATGCCCATTTTCCTTCTACAGGTTTGCTAAGTGCATTATCACATACTATCTCACACTGACATAACACACAAAATATTGCTGGCATTCAGGTTTAGCAGTGGAATGTTGGACACATTAAATATAATATAATATAGAGAAGTGCTTTTGTCTTTTTATGGCAGGCATCTTCAGAAGATACCAAAATCCATAAAATAAGACAATTGAAAGGCAAACCCTCAAATCACCTGATGTTCAAATACTCATGCAAACCAGTACAATTCAGTTCCTTAATGCAAACTTAATATTGTGTCATGGAAGCAATGAGGTTGAAAACATATGGACATTAAAGAAAATAATATCAGTTTGAATAGAAATCATAATCATTAACTAGGTCATTAAGTTGCAGCTGCCATTCAGTCTCATGCTTTTCAAGTAATATGGTCTCCACCTGTTCAAGTTTAATAAACTTCATTCAACGCACACACACACACACACACACACACACACACACACACACACACGCACGCACGCACACACACACACACACACACACACACACACACACACACACACACACACACACACACACACGCACACACACACACACACACACTTTTTAAGTCCCATTACATGCAGACTATGGGCAGGATTCACAAAGGCTTACACGGAGTTTAAGAGTAGTGTAAGCCTCCGTGTAAGCCTCCCGATCCAGGAACAGCCCAAACCTCCATGTAAGAGACTAGCTAAAACGTCTCTTACACGGACTGGGCGTGGAAATGCTCAATACCTCATTTGCAGCTCAAAGATATGCAAATGAGGTATTTGAGCAATCCAGGAAAGCCAAACCAGTCCGTGTAACGGACGTTTTAGCTGCAGAAATGTACTCAGCTGACAACAGGGTACATTTCTGCAAAATTTACAACGGTGCTATGTCAGCTCCAAATAAAGGTTGCATATATGTCATCTAGCATGCCAATGGCCAAATATGTGGCCATTGGCATTAAAAAGTGATGCAAAATCATTTAAAATAACTTTTTTTTTCGGCGGATTTTTATGTTTAACTGCAGCGCACACCCGGGCAAACAGGTGCGCTGCCTAAAAGTAAAAACCGAAGCTTATAAGCCCACAATTGTGGGTTTTATGTATTACATGGAATGACAATGCAGGGACCAGCAGACTAAAAACAATATGGACACCGTGTAGTAGTTGCCAAGGGGGGAAGCTCAGTGTAAGAGATGTAACTAAACATTACTAGGCAATCCTATGTAAATGAGGGTTACAATACTGAATCACACTGCCACATAGCTAATGAGCACTTTTCGAGTAATGTAGGAGTTACAGAAGGGGGAGGAATAGAGTAAGAGGTAGGTGACATCACGGGGGGGAATGATAGAAATAAATGTATCACATTGGAGAGCAGTGTAACGTGACAGATGACAGACAGACATCAGGGAGAGAGGTGTGTCCCAACAGAACACTAGGAAAGTCAAGAAATAGTGGGTGTACACTATCCCTACACTCAAACTTTCTTGATATACGTGCATGCGCATGTGTGCGCACGTGTAAGGCAGGTTCACCATGTGGGAGCGTGTAGCAAACCGTTTAAAATGGTTTGCGCGGGCGTGCACGTGTGTAAGGCAATGTAAACATCAGGAAGCCTGTTGCCTGATGTATAAGGCTGTGTGCACGCGTTTTACCATGAATCAGCCAAGTCCAAACCGTGTAAGTATGTGTGCGCGGGTGTAAGCCACTGTGAGCGTGCTTATGCTGGTGTGCACATTGCTCCCCCTGAGGAAACAGAGAGGAAAAGGGAAACAACCAGATTACAAGGAAGCTGTCAGAGAATACTGCTGGAGTTAATTGGTGATAACAATTAGAAGCAGGCAATTACACAGGCAGACTAGAAGCCCAACCCAGCACTTAAAACACTTCAAACAGCAGTGCAGGGTGTTTCTCTCAAGAGATACTGCAAGAAAGGAGTAAGCTATCAGAACTGAAAACTGAAAAAGCTGAACTCAGAGCAGAAATGCTAGGGGCTGCCATAGCTGTTATAATCAGGCATAGGCGAATTGCTGACAGTGGTGACAATGCAGATGCTGACAGACAACCCAGAGTGAGGAGAAGGAGAAGAGTATACAGGCCCAGGGTCACCTACCATGGGTTACATGAGCTGGAGATAGTAGAGCGCTACAGAGTGGACAGAGACCTTCTGCAGGAAATTGTTGAGCTGTGCAGGCCACGTCTCACACACAGAACCAACAGAGGGGAACCCATCCCAGTGGAAACCAAGGTATGTGTTAGCCTAAGAATACTAGCAACAGGTACCTTCCAGTGACCAACTGGCGATATGATGGGGATATCACAGGCATCAGCCTCCAGGGTACTGCACCAGTGCCTGGATGCCATGTCAGCACGTCAGTGATCATGTATATTTCCCTAATGCCCATGAGGTTGTGGCCAGCAATATGCGTCTCTTCCAGCAAATAGCGGGATACCCTGAGGTACTGGGTGCAATAGACTGCATGCACATATGCATCAAAGCACCAGCCGGTGAGCGGGGTAGAGCCTATATTAACCGCAAGGGATTCCCCTCCATCAACTGTCAGGTCGTGTGTGATGCCCAGGGCATAATAATGAATGTGTGTGCTGGCTGCCTTGGGAGCTACCACGATTCTCACATCTGGCATCTGATGCAGCTGTACCAATCATTTGCCAGTGGGGACTTCCCACACGGACACCTAGTGGGGGATGCAGGTTATGCACTTGAGCCGTGGCTGATGACACCCATCAGAAATGCACACACACCTGAACAAGAACGCCATAATGAGGCACACGCACCAACACGTAATGTCATAGAGTGTGTGTTTGGGCTTCTCAAGTCACGGTTCCGGTGTCTGGACATATCTGGTGGAGCCTTGCAGTACACACCAACTACATGTACCCAAATGATCATGATATATGCTATGCTACATAATATGATCCTGTGGAAACAGCTGCAGCAGGACCAGCATAGGGCTGGGTCAAACATACCCCCCACCATTGCCAAGGCCACCACAGGCAGAGGGTGGCTCGGAGGAGGAACAACCTGACCTTGCCCCAGTAGGCAGAAGGAGGCATGCCCAGTATGCCCTGGCCTTGGCAAAGAGGCAACGCATAGCACATACACTGGCTCAGTAGGAACACTGGGACTGATACCCCCTCTGACTCACTCACTCATATAGTAACAGGGATGCCTAACATGACACAACCTGCTTCCAAACATGTACAGGGAGTGTAGCATGTGCATCCGACAGAGGCAGCCCTGCAGCACCACCTGAGGCATGAATGCCATGTGTTAAGTAATGTAACACCATGTACCATATGCACACCTGAGGACCCTGACTAACATCCACCCTCACCAATCATGAACCACAAAAACACAACCCACCTTCATAGGTACCACAAGGAATAGGAACCTAGATGTAATGCTACCCAATGCCAGAAGTATAAACAGCAAGATGCGTGCAGTGTAAACGCACACAGTATAGAGAATGTAGATATCAGTGTTGTAATAGAAAACTGGGTCAAAGCCTACATCAGCACCCTAACACTACCAGGTCACACCTCATACAGTGATGTACAGCTGCAAAACATGGAACAAGCTACAAAACGAGGGTGACTAGCAATAAATGTCATGGATAACCACACCCCCATGTTGGTACCACAACAAAAAGCAGCATGGATTAGCCATGGTCAAATACCAATGGCTAAAACTGCCTACCACTATATAGCTTGCTGCAGACCACTGTCCTAATAGCAGGAACTGCACCAGGCCTATGTTGGAATACATGAAGATATCAAGCCCCCCAAACCACATTATATTGCTTGACTGAAAATACCTACACATACACCATAGTTTCATAGTTTACTACTAGGCTATCTGCCCTAGTGCATTTATAAGCCTAGCCATAGTGATGTGGTTATTGCCAACCGTTATAGTGGTAATAAGTGTACAGAATAGATTCCAAATATTGTGCTTCTGACTTAGTAGTGACACATTATGACCCCTTTACTTAATCGAATTAATTGACTGTGCCTCTGTCTAGTAGTGACACAGGGAGGACCCCTGGGGTAAACCTACGATCTCACATCCACTTGTCCAGATTTCCCTTTTATAGAGTCAGTGAGGGTCTCTCTGTCTAACATGAACTGGGATTATGTGCTAGAGTGTGAGAAGCCTCTGAGTTATGAATCTGTCCCTCCAGCATGTCCTATACATGTATGTGCTGAGGTTCAAATCTTTAGCTCTCATGGTTCTGGTGGATTTGGATTGCTTGCAGTGGAGCATGTCCATCAAATCCTGATTGGACATGGTCTTGTATATCAGGCATAGGTCACCTGTAAGTAGGCAATATGCTACTGAATAGAGCTGGATTTTCTTTAGTCTGGAAGCATATGACATGTGTTGTAGACCCTTGATCCTCTTGGTAAGGTACTTTTGGGGTCTCTCCAGCTGTTGCAAGTGCTGGGTGAGGTACATACCAAATGGGGCTTTGTATTCAATCATGGGCCTGATAAGGGAGAAGTATAGGGGTACAATGACCTCCTTTGATCTGGATGGGAAACCCTTCATGATAAGGTGGGCAAGATAGAAAGTCTTTCTAACCACTTTGGCAACATGGGTGTCAAACTAGAGGTCACTATGTACATGGGTCCCCAGGTGTCTGATTTTTTTCTCTGTGCTCAGTGGGTTGCTGTCTATGTGTTAATTTGTGGGTACTTTGTTCCTCCCAAAGGGGATGACTACACATCAGTTGCATTCAGTTTCAGGCCATGATTCCAGCACCAGCTATCTGTTTTTGTGAGGGCATTCTGTAGGATGTGTGTGCCGGCGGATGTATTCACTATGGTGCCTAGGTTGCAGTCATCTGCAAACTTTGTCAGCCACAACCCTCCTATGTTTGCTTTCACATCTAAAAAGTAAATGCCAAATAAGAGGGGTCCCAGGACAGATCCTTGTGGGACACCACTTGTGACTGGCTTTGAATCTGACAAGGCACCTGCAATGTCGACTTTATGGGTTCTGTTTATTAGCCATTTTGCAACCTATCCTGTGACATATGGATTTATATTTCAGCTGTTGAGCTTGTCTATGATGCCTGAGTGGGGTATTGTGTCAAAGGCCTTAGCCAAGTGCAGGTAGGCTGTGTGGACCGCTTAGCCCTCATCAATGGCCCTACTGACAGTTTCAAAATAGTCAACTAGGTTCAAAAGGCAGGATCTGCCCTTTACAAAGCTGAACTGGGTGGGATCAAGAGTCTGTAGGTCACCAATGTCTCTGTTTAAGAGCTCCATAATGACTCTTTCCATAGCTTTGCAGACAAGGCTGGTTAAGCTTGTGTGGTGGTAGTTCCCAGGGTCTATGGAGGCATCTCCCTTGTGGAGTGGGACCACTGTTGCTGTACGCCAGTGTTCAGGTACATATCCTGTAGCAAGGCTAAGGTTAAATAGCATTTTTATATACGGGTTTAGCTCCTCTTGGAGTTCACGTAGCATGCAACTGGGGATACCATCAGGTCCCATTGATGCTGTGTCTTTGTCTTTGCTGAGTGCGGCCCTCACATGGACATCTGAGATGACAGTGAGGTTACATTCAGCTGTGATGACTATCTTCTTTTGGGGGTGAGGGAGGGAGAAAATTGCACTGAACCTGTCTGCCAGAATGTTGCCAATATCTGCCGGGTCACTGAAATTTATGTTGTTGTGTACCAACTCTGAGCATATCTGAGGGTTCCCACCCAGGTTTCTGACATAACTGAAGAAGGCATTGTGGTTATCTTTATTGTCTTTCATGATTCTTGTCTCAAAGTTGACCTTGGATGTCTTTATGAGAGAATGTAGCTTTTTACTAGTGCTGATCACAGCTGCCTTCCCTTTAGGAGATTTAGCTCTGTCTTGCATTAGTATCCTTCTTTTGTTATACAGTTTGTTTATGGCTGGGGTCCACCAGACAGGCCACTTTCCTTTGGTGGAGAGGGTCTTGGTTTTATTTGTGACTGCATGGTCCATGCTTTCTTGGAGATGTCCGTAGAAAGTGTTTGTGAAGGAGTCACCATTGTGTGTTGTGGTTCCCACTGGCCCGGTGGGCTTAAAGGATATCATCTCAGTCTGAAGAAGTGTGAAGTCAGCTTTTGAGAAGTTTGTCACTATACTCTTTGTATTATACTAGCACTGACACATTTGTAGAAAATTTCCCAAAATCCATCAAACAAAATGGACATGCAAAATGTAACACTTCCACAAGAGGGGTAAGCATACTGGATGTGATAATCAGAAATATGTGTACTGGATGTCAAGATGAGAAGTGTATCCCTCACTGGTAAGACCAGACCATAGAGTAATCACACTGTAGTTACACATCCCGACCCCAGTCCCTGGCCAGAATACCACAGTGAAACACATGTATAAAGCATAGCTAGCACCCCTAAAAACCAATGTGGAATCCATGAAAGGCCCTGTGCAAGTCCAGAATATGGGACACACTGCAGAATATGTTATACAGGCATTCCATGAACATAGCCAAGAGTGCTTGGAGTCTGCAATCACAAATAACAACAAGACACAATGCCATACACCCAGGCATCTGGCATGCTGGACTCCAGCAATTACTAAACCATTGAAGAGAATGAGGAAGCTACCACATGATAGATCAAACATAAAAAGTGAAGTAATCAGTGATCACTAGTATGGCAATAAAATGTGTCCACACATACAATCCACTAAGGCCAGGTAAAACAAGTAGAATCTGTGAATCCAGAGGCAATGTGACACCTGTCCCAAGTACACACACAACAATAACTCACCCCAATAAATACAAATATATGTGATAGATGCAACCAGGTAGCCAAACCGGAGCCTGAGCACCCCCAAATCAGTACTGTCAAAACTAGTCAGGAGGAGAAGGTAACCACATACACCACAAACCCAGTCCCACATAGACCTACAACGACTGTAAACCAAACACATAAACACAAAACATTCCCAGAGGCCCTAATTACAAACACACAACACCAACACAAGCCTCCAAAGCAGACACCCAATAAAACAACCTCCAGACATAGCACATGTAACACATAGTACACAAAGCTGGTGTGCCAAACAGTCACAGGACAGAAGGAGAAACAACATGCCTGATACAGTTGTAATAGGTGACTCCATAGTGAGACATGCTGCTGTTCCAGGGATGGCTTGCACCTGTTACCCATGGGCATCTGGATATTGCCTAAGGCTTTTGCAACCTACAGAGATCCTTTTGTAGGCAAGGCTGAAAAGAGTAACCCACCACCACAGGAAACAAAACTGGAAAGAAACAGAAGGGTAATGCTGATCAATGCCAGACGTGTAAACCTCAATATGCATGCTCCTGAGGCCCTCCCCAGTATGGAGAACATCGATGTCTGTCCAGTGATAGAAACCTGCTGCAAGCCTCGTGACAGCACACCAACACTACCAGGTAATACCACATATCATGTGTTATGGCCACAAAACCTGGAACAAAACATAAAAGGAGGGTGAGTATCCATATTCAGCACAGACACCTATACGTCCAGTTAACTGACAATGCTTACATCATTGCAGTCCACCCATGTGCAACTAACCATAGGCAAGACTGCTGTACAGTCTGTAGCATGCTACAGACCATACTCTCACACACAGGAACCCCACCTCGCTGTCCTGAAGACAGTGGACAGTATGAATGTACCACCAAATACAAAACAAGGTACACACAAATCACCACATAGGTGGTAAACCATTATGTATGGAAGGAGTAATCAGGGACCTAGTGACACTAGTGGACAGTAACCTGTTATGTGACAGTCCCATTGCCGATTTGTCTAGGAAGACTGTCTATATTGGACACTGTATCATGAAAGGATTCACATCTACATCAACAAAGGTCATTGTGCCCCTATACTGTTCCCTTATCAGACCCATAATGTAGTACAATGCCTCATTTGGGATGTACATTACCTGGCACCTGCAGCGGTTAGAAAGACCTCAAAGATACTTCACCAAGAGTTAGAAAGGGTCTCAAATATATGTCATATGCTGCCTGGCTGTAGACACCACAGCTGAATGCAGTCACATACTGCCTACACAGAGGCATTGTATGTCTGTTGTACAAGTCCATGTCCAACACAGAAGTAATGGACATGCTCCACCCCAGAAAACTCAAAGCCATCGGAGCTGTGTGAGTCAGAGATGTCAACCTCAACACATAATCAAATAGGATGTGCTGGAGGGACAGATACCTAACCCTGAGGCTCTCCACACCCTGGAACATAATACCACTACATGTTAGGCAGAGCCCCTCAGTGACACTCTTTAACAGGATGTTTGCAAAATGGATGGATAATTGTAGATGTACACTGGGGGTCTTTACTGTGTCATGTCCAGAAAGAGGCACAGCTAAGTAAATCATAAATGGCCATAATATTCACATAGCAAGGGGTGGCAAAAGCCACACACACTGTGGCTAGGCTTACAAATGCCCTAGGGTGGATAGCCTAGTATGAACCTATGAACCTATTATGATACCAATTGTATAGGACACTAAGGATAATCCCAAGGCTGCTGCAACTGATGGTAGGAAGCGTGTTGTGAATTCCCAGATATGCTCTGGATCACACAAATATTACAAACAACATACCAAACACACACACGTATTGCCAACATACATCCTGACAGGTGCAGTGCAAACCGCCCCCCCATAATGCAAAATATCTTTCCCAGCAGACTGCTGCCTCCCTGACATTATGTCAGCCTAACCACAGGATATGTACCCAAAGAGCAGTGTACAACAACAGTGGTCATTCTCAAGAAAGGTGCCGCCTGAATGGATACTAAAAACAACCACCACAGAATCCTGAGAAGCTTGGTCTGCACAGCTATGGAAAGGATCAGCATGTACCGCAGACATAATGATATTGGGGATCTATTGACACCCGACCCTACCCAGTGTGGGTTTATTAAGTGCAGACCCTGCCCCTAAACATGTGTGACTCAGTTGAAACAGTAATTGAGGTCACTGATGAGGGCAATGTGGTCCACACAGCGTAGCTGGACCTTGCAAAGCCTTCCATACAATACCCTACGTGTTCAATATAGATACGCTCACCAGCTTATATATACACCCCTATGTCACTAATGGGGTTGCAAACCAGACCAACGACAGAACTGACATGGTCAGACATGCTGCATCCATGTCAGACTACAAACCACATATAACAGGTATCCCACAAAGCTTGGTTCTGGGGCCTTCCCCGTCTGGTATATATGCCCTATAGGTACAGGCCAACATGTAAGGACTGTGCCTGAACATGTTTGCAGTGGACTACAAACTGCCCAACATATCTGACACTCCAGCTGACACAAGCATCCCACAAAAGGGCCACATAGAAACAGACAACTGGTGCCATAGCTATGTCAGCAAGTTAAATGGAGAAAACTGTATAGTCAACCTCTGTGGATATACAGTAAGTGACCACCAATTACCACATAGGTGTTAACCCATTACATACTTAACATGTAATGACAGACCTGGGTACACAAGGTGATAGATATCCTGCATTGGGCAAACACGTGGCTGTAGTGTTAACAGAAACAATCCATATACCAACCTAATCATGAAGGTTATGACATCTAGATAAGGGGAGGTCATTGTGGTTCTGCAGTTATCCTTCATCAGCGTTACAATTGATTACAACAGCCCCTGTGGGGTGTACCTCAGCAGACACCTCCATCAACTGTAAAGTCCACAACAGTACCTCACCAGGAGTATCAAAGAGCTTGAACAGATGTAATGTGTTGCCTGATTAAACAGAGTGCAACTCCACACACTGCCATGCTGGCCACCCAGACGCAAGCTGTGCCTGATGTAGAAAGCCATGTCCAAGCTGGAATCAATGAACATGCTGCACCTTGTACAATCTGAATGGCAGTGAGCTATGCACATGAGGGACCTGAACCCCAGCACTGACATACATAGGGCAAGCTGTACTGCATTATCCATAACACAGAAGCCACCCCCACGCATGAGTAAACTACCACTACAGGTTATCCATAGAGTCACTCGTTGATTCTCCTCAACAGGAATCTTAATGAGCGGATGGGAGATGGTAGGTATACCCTGGGTATCACTGTTATGTCACAGGTAGACAGAGGCACAGTATACTAAACATGACATATGTCATGGCAAACTACACTTACAATGTGTTGAAGGACAAACACACTCTCTGACTAGCATTAGAAATGGCCTAGGGCACATCGGTAGTGTTTGCCAATGTACACCTATGTTGTGATATACACTACTGATGTTGGATGAGGCTGTTGTAAGTAGTTAATATCTGAACATAATGCAACATGGTCAGATGTGCACAACTGGACCCTAACCAGGCTGTTGTGCTCACTATGGAAATGTAAAGCAGTGATAGGACTAAAGCCCAGGATACTGTCCACCACAGTGAAAGTACTGAACCACTACACTATACAGTATTACAGTGTTAGGTCAGTATGAATGGATGTTGACAATTGTATGCAAAGTATCCCATGCAAACCCTGCAGGCACAGTATAATCCCTGTTGTGTTCACACAAAAAGCATTTGGACAGTAACTACACAACATGACACAGAACACACAACCATAAACAGGAGATATATGTTAAAGTTCACACTCATCCACAAATGTGATGGGCTGCAGAGTTCAACATATGGAAAGCTCACACTGGGCATGCTCACACACTTTGATAAATGAGACATCTTTCACACAACATGCCATGGGAAGGCTGAACTGGGCATGCTCACACACTTAGTCCAAATATCAGTTTAGCATTTTGCCACATATATCTGGCATATGTATGTGTTATTCCAGTAACCAACAACATTATAGCAATCTGACCAGTGCTCACACTTAAATGACTACAGAGACATACATGATATAGTGGATTTCCCCCATATGCAAACATCTTCCACAGATACACAAGTTGTTCATACAAACAGGAAATGTTATGGCAATAAAGACCTGCAAACACTGCTATCAGCACCAAATAATGTGCATCTGACAGTTAAACATATGGGTGTAGAGGTCAACACTAGGCTGTTTGCCCTAGGGAATGACAGCTTATCCAGAGTGTGTGTGTGTGGGTGATTGTGGTTGGTCTGTGTGCTAGTCTGTGTGAGGGAAATGTTCCTTTTAGCAACTGGGAAAACACACCACAGGATGCTCATTCCCCTTTCTAAACACTGATGATGTCAGCACCCTATAAGTATATCAGGAGAAAGGAAATCTCCCCATAATCTGAATAGCACGCTCTGCTAATGCATCCGTCTCTAGTGTCATAACATAGTTAGGTAGGGGTTTGAATCCAGCAAGTATGTGTAAAGGGGGGTTAGTGTGTGTGTATGAAAGAAACATCCCTTTTGGCAACTGTGAGAACACACCACAGGATGCCCATTCCCCTTTCTAAACACTGATGATGTCAGCACCCTATAAGTATATCAGGAGAAAGGAAATCTTCCAGTAGTCTGAATAGCGCGCTCTGCTAATGTGTCCGTCTTTAGTGTCATAACATAGTTAGGTAGAGGTTTGAATCCAGCAAGTGTGTGTATAAAAGAAACATCCCTTTTGGCAACTGTGAAAACACACCACAGGATGCCCATTCCCCTTTCTAAACACTGATGATGTCAGCACCCTATAAGTATATTAGGAGAAAAGAAATTTCCCAGTAATGCGAGTAGCGCGCTCTGCTACTACATCCGTCTCTAGTGTCATAACATAGTTAGGTATGGGTTTGAAACCAGCAAGTGTGTGTGAAGGGGGGTTAGTGTGTGTGTAAGTATGTATGAAAGGAGCATCCCTTTTGGCAACTGTGAAAACACACCACAGGATGTCCATTCCCCTTTCTAAACACTGATGATGTCAGCACCCTATAAGTATATCAGGAGAAAGGAAATCTCCCAGTAATGCAAATAGCGTGTTCCGCTAATGCGTCCGTCTCTCGTGTCATAACATAGTTAGATAGGGGTTTGAATCCAGCAAGTGTGTGTGAAGGGGGGTTAATGTGTGTGTAAGTTTGTATGAAAGGAGCATCCCTTTTGGCAACTGGGAAAACACACTACAGGATGCACATACCCCTTTCTAAACAATAGCACAATTATTTATGGTTTTTGATTCCAGACATGTCACGTGTGTTTTGCTCACACAGAATGCCCATGTGTGCGGGTTGCTTCTCACAATAATGCATGACATCGATTAAACCAGTTATGGCAATGCACACATGATGTATGTGTGTGCCAAATACACATATGTACCTGTGACCTTCAATAGTTACCATGTGTGATGCCTGCCACATGTGAATACATGGTATTTGCACTGGGTAACATTATGACTGTGGTCTTCTGTGCAGGTGCTACATGTGGGATGTGTATATACAGTGTGAGATGTAGATGCTATCAACCTAGCAGTGAGGGATACACACCTGGTCTGGGGCATATAGTCTACATGTTGTTGATGAACAGGTGCTGCATGTTTTCACCTGTTGTGGGAGTGGTAAGAAGTTGTTCCATAGCAATGCAGTGACTGCATGCTAAGAACCTTTCAGCTAGGGTGTTGTAGCTACAGTAATTCATTAGCATTCAGTAAAATGTCAGCATTCCTGGTGAGGGTATGATGCCAACCAAGGTCAGGGTTCTACCAGCCTGTGCCACTTGCTCAGTGAGCCCTTCCATGTTCCCTATCATGTATTCCAGTGAGGGACATCACACGTCAGCTGTAGTGGCATGGACAATGACTGAGTCATATGTGTCCATGCATCTGACTGACCTGTATGCTTGTGTTATGTGGTGGACCATAGTGTCCCATGAGCATATCACTGTGACCTTCACCTTGTCCAGCCTGGTGAGCAGGACCTCACTGTACCGGACAATGAAAGTACCTAACACAACTGCAGCAGGAGTGTTGTATAGCTGTACAGACTGTGCTTGTTTGGCACACAGGATTTGTGTGCTATGTGTTATGCGTGCTGTGTTCAGGCCTAACGTATGCCTGTGTGCCAGCTGCAGAGGTGTCTGCCACTCAGGCAGGATGCCATTCTTAGGCTCCACGAATGGCCTGGTGTGTTCCCGTGCTTGTATTGCTGTCAGTGTAGGTCTACATCAGACTGGTATTGCAGTCACTGTAGTATTTCATGCCACCTGACAGGTTATGCCAGTACTGGGTTCAGAGTGCTTAGTCCACAGTTTGGCTATGTGTTTCCATCTCATACATGTGTTGTACATCCATGGGTAGGGGATAGGGTTGACTGTGTACATGTGGCAGCTGTGACATTACTACATGACTCACATATTCCACAACTGTACCATAGAGGTGACTGACAACTGACCTTTGCACATGCTACCATAGTATTGAGATTGCATTGGTGATTAACAGCACATAGGGCCAATGGTGAACAAGATACATAGGTTCATAGGTTCATACTAGGCTATCTGCCCTAGGGCATTTATAAACCTAGCCAGAATGTGTGTGGCTTTCACCATGCATTGCAAATCTATCTTGCTATGCCCTTTTCCAAGGTTAGTATACTGTGCCTCTGTCTAACAGTGACACATAAGTGATACCCAGGGTAAACCTACAATGTCCCATCCAGTCATTAATATTCCTCTTGAAAACAGTCAATGAGTGACTCTGCCTAACCTGTATTGGGATTATATTCCAGAGTGAAGGGAGCCTCTGAGTTATGAATGTGCCCCTCCAGCATGTCCTATGTATATCACTCCTGATGTTCAAGTCTTTCCAGCGTGTAGCTTGATGGGATTTGGATATTCTGAGGTGCAGCATGACCATTAAGTCAGGGTTTGACATGGCTTTATATGTCAGGCACAGATTGCCTATGAAGAGGCAGTATGCCACTAAGTAGAGCTGCTGTTTCTTTAACCAGTCATTATGTGGCATCTGTTTGAGCCCTTTGATCCTCTTGTTGAGGTACTTTTGGGGTCTTTCCAGTTGCTGCAGGTGTCTGTTAAGGTGCATGCCAACAGGGGCATTGTAGTCAATTATGGGCATGATGAGGGATGAGTAAAGATGCACAGTGTCCTCCCCTAATCTACATGTGAATCCCTTCATGATGAGGTGGCCTATATAGAATGTTTTTCTAACCACTTTGTCCATGTGGTTGTCAAATGAGAGAATGCTATCAACTTGTGTACCCCAAGGTTCATAATTCCTTCTTCTGTACTTAATGGATTAACACATATGTGGTACTTTGTGGTCACTTTGTTTTTGCCAAAGGGGATGACTATACACTTTTTGGCATTCAGCTTGAGGCCATGGCTCTGGCACAAGTCGTCTGTTTCTAAGAGGACCTTTTGGAGGATGCTTGTGTTGGCTGGAGAGTTGATTATTGCGTCCAGTTTGCAGTCATCTGCGACTTGCTCAGCCACAGTCCTTCCATGTTGGCTTGTACCTCTGATAAATATATACTGAACAAGACAGATCCCAGGGCTGAGCCTTGTGGGACACCACTTGTAACTGGTTTTGAGGCTGACATGGCTCCAGCAATTCTATCCATGTGTGTTCTGCCCTTGAGCCACTGTGCAATATATGTAGTGACATAGGGGTTGATATGTACACTGGTGAGCTTCCCTATAATGCCCAAGTAGGGTATTGTATCAAAGGCTTTTGCAAGGTCCAGGTAGGCTGTGTAGACCACCTTCCCCTTGACAGTGGCCTTGGTGACTTTTTCAAAGAAATCAAACAGGTTTGAGAGGCAGGATCTGCCATTAACAAAGCCAAACTGTGTAAGATGCAGTGTCTGTAGGTCCCCAATATCTATATTTATGAGGTTCATGATGATCCTTGCCATAGCTTTGCAGACCAAGCTATTCAGACTTATGGGCCGATAGTGTCCAGGATCCGTTAAGGCACCACCTAAATGTAGAGGGACCACTGTTGCTGTACGCCACTCTTTGGCCACATATCATGTAGTAAGGCTGAGATTGAACAGTAGTGTTATGTCTGGGTGTAGCTCTTCTTGGAGTTCATGTAGGACACAGCCTGGGACACTGTCTGGTACCATTGATGCAGTGTTTAGTGCTTTGGAGAGGGCAGCTCTTACCTGAGCATCTGAGATGTCAGGGGGGGCAGCACTCTGCTGGGAGAAATATTTGCCCTTTTGGTGTGGAGGGGGGGAGAAGTTAGCAGTGAACCTGTCCACTAGGATGTTGGCAATGTCTGTGTGTTTGGTATTTCGTTTGACATTTTGGACTACCTCTGAGCATATCTGGGAATTACCACCCAGGTTCCTAACATAACTAAAGAAAGCCTTGTGATTATCCTTAGTGTCTTGTGGAATCTTCTCTCAAAGATGGCCTTAGACAATCTTTTGAGTGCCTGTAGTTTTCTTCTAATACACATCAGTGATGCCTTCACATTTTGGGCGTTTGTTGTATCATTTAGTAGCTTCATCCTTCTATTGTATAGCTTGTTTATGGCTGGTGTCCACCACACAGGACGTCTGCCTTTGGAGGATTGGGTCTTGCTTTTATTTGGGATTGCATGATCCATGCATTCCTGAAGGTGTCCATAGAATGCCTTTATACAGGTATCTGCAGTCTGGTCCATATTTTCAACAGGCCTGGGGGCTTTGAAGGTTTCCACATCATTTATGAGGAGTGTGAACTTGCTTTACATGAGTTGTTGACTATATTCTTCTGTGCAGGGGGTGGCCTTGGGATGTGAATATCCAGTGGAATTAGTTTATGGTCTGATCTTACCAGTGAGGGATATACTTCTGGACTGGAGCATAGAGTCCCCATGTTGGTGATGATCAGGTTCAGTATGTTTTCCCCTCTTGTGTGAGTGGTAACAAGTTGTTCCATAGCATTTTGGTATATAGATTCTAGTAATCTTTGGGCTAGGGTGTTGGAGCTACAGTCATGCTCCCAGTCTATGTTTTGGTAGTTTAACTCTACCCAATATAATGGTGTATGGGCAGACCTACATATTTCCAACTGTTTTCAGGAAGGCCAAGTGTGGTTCTTGTGTTTGTGAGGGTGGTCTGTAGTAGGCTATAACCTGGAAGGCAATTTTACCCATTGTTACTTGCATATGTATAGTCGCTGATGTTTGGTGCTTTGCCACCAACCTGGAGGTGTGGGTATCTTGGATGAATATCAATACACCCCCTCCTTTTGTGGTTTGTGCAAGTTTTGGGCCTGAAAAGCATGGTATGAGGTATAACTTGGAAGTGCTGGGGTGCTGCTGTTGGTAGCCCTGAATCCGGTATCTGTTACTGCACAGATAGCGATGTTCTCCATGCTGAGGAATGTTTCAAGTGTGTGCATCATCAGGTTTAGAGTCCTGCAGTGGCATATATGACTGCTCACGTGGACAGATGCCAGGTAAGTCATATGCAAAGTGTCACAGGCAACGTACATGTGAACAGGAGAAACAGTGACATTCTGTCAAGTGAGACATGAACATACATATAGTAAGCTATGCAGATGTCACTAGGAGTCCACAGAAGCTGTGTAACTCTGCATGGCAGGTCGGATCAGTATTCCAGGGTAACTGCAGGGAAACATGCATGCAAACATAGCTACTGTAAGCAGGGCTGCATGTAGTCCCTTGTACAACAAACAAGCTGTACCACTTTCAGTAGGTAACACTGCAAATGCTCACCAGCTGACATATGAATGCCTATGTCACCAAAGGTGATACTTACCAGACCACGGACAGAAATGACATGGCCAGACACGCTGCATCCCACATGAACACATATCGCAAGCAACACAGACCTCACAAAGTCAGTGTTCTTAACAGGCACAGCCCATAAGGCCAAACACAATGCGTGACACACCTATAATAGGTGATGCCATAGTCAGACACACTGACATCCTACTCTCCAGACTGAGCAAGGTGAGGGTCACATTTAGCTACCTGTCGGGTGATAGAATATGCCACATAACACAAGCACTCAGGTCACTCCACAGCAAGTACAAGTATGAGGCAGTCATTGTCCATGCTGGTGTGAACAACCTGAGACGTACCTCCCTGGACCACATGAAAAGAGACACAGAGGAGCTCTTATATCACCCTCTCAAACTCAGGAATCCCACACAGCCTTCATGAAGACACAGGAGAGTATAGATTTCTCTGCAAACACCATCATACTGGGTGACTTCAACTACCCAAACATAGACTGTGAACATTACTCAAGCCACAATACCCAAGCTCTAGGGTTCCCATAGTTCAGAAACTCTTTAGGTATGGAACAAGTAGTCAACATTCCCACAAGAGGGGAAAATATACTAGACCTGATCATCACAAACATGAGTACAAAATGCTCACCACTTGAACTATATCCCTCATTGTTGCAATCGAACCATATACTAATCACACTGGAATACTGGATCCCCCACATATGCAAACCTCAAACACATCTATGTGTGTGCGGGAAATGCCCCTATTAGCAACTGTGAAAGTACACTACAGGATGCAGATTCCCCTTTTGAAACACTGATGATGTCAGCACTCTATAACTATATTACCTGAAGTAAAACTCCCCAGTAATTCGTATAGCACGCTCCGCTAATGCGTCTGTCTCTAGTGTCATAACATAGTTAGGTAGGGGTTTGAATCCTGCAAAGGGAATGTGTGTGAGTGGGGTTTGTGTGTGTGCATAATGCTGTGAGGAAAAGTGCCTTTTGCCAACTGGGAGAACACACTACAGGGTGCACATCCCTCTTCCTAAACACAGATGATGTCAGCACCCTCTAAGTACAGCATTAGAAAGGCTTTCTCCCACTAATTCAAATAGTGCACTCTGCTAATGTGTCTGTCTCTAGTGACATAACACAGTTAGGTAGGGGTTTGAATCTTGCAAATGGAAAGTATGTGTTTTAGTGTGAGTGGGGTTAGTGTGTGTGCACAATGCTGGGGGTGGGATGTGGCTTTTGCCAAATGGGGCTACGCACTGCAGGGTGCACATTTCCCTTAACAAACAGTGATGTTGACAGCATCCTATACAAACAACATGACAACAGACAACTGCCAGTACTCAGTATAGTGCTACATGCTACTGTAACACGCACATGTACCAGAACATACCTAGATAGTGTTTTGAAACCTGAATGTGGCAAGTGTGTGGATGTGGGATGTTTCTGTGTGTGCATTTCCGTATGGAAAACATGTTGGATGCGGCAATCAGGTAACCACAGTACCTGATGCACATTACACTTCTAAACTAATGAGGTTGCCTGCACCCTGTGAGTACAGGTAGAGAAGAGGAAATCGGTAGTAATCCAAATAGTGCACTTTTCAAATGTGTACCTGTCATGTGTCGACAGCTACTCATGTAGGGTAATAAATAATGGAAATGGCAGGTGAGTGTGTGCATGTGTGGGGGTAGCAGGGTGTGTGTAAATGCATGTGTGACAGAACAGATACATATAGCTGAATCTACAATACAGCACATGATGCACATTCCAATAGTCAATGGTAGCATGTGATGGTGCGCAGCTGGTACACTTTGGTAAGTAGTATGGGTGCAGATAACAATTCAGGACATTCATACAGTTACTGCAGCAGGAATGCTGGGATATACACACAATCATAGTGGAACAGTGAACAGTTACCAACATGTTACTACTTATACACATCTATGTAGTCACCCTGTGCATCAGCAACATGTTTACCTTTTCCTGCACTGATGTTGTAGTATGCAGGAGGTGGCACAGTGTCATCATATGCACAGGGTGTGGGTTAGGTATGCCCAAGCCAGCCACTGGTACCACCAATTGACATGTGTGTGTATGTGTGTTTGTGAGGGGCAGCAGTACAGGGTGGACCAGTGTTGGTGCAGTGTGTGTATGTGTTTGTCCTACGTGTTAAATTTCTGCATGTGTGTAAGCACGCACACAGTCCCACATAATGGCTGCCATGTACAGGGTTTTGTGGACAGCCACAGACTGCACCTGTCAGGTCATCCAGATCAGTGTATGTGGGCACGGACACGGTACCTGTGCCTGGCAGGGGTGCTACGAACCGTATCCGGTACTAACCCAGACTGGGTACTGTCATCGGAAGCGGGTGTGTGTTGACTGGACACGGTTCCCTGTCGGGACTGTACAGAGCCACATGCACATGGTCTCCTGGGGCGTCCTGATGACAGCACTAACCCAGCATTGCTGGGGCTGCTGCTGGCACTTGAGGTGCGTGAGTGGGCCTGTTGTCATCCGCGGCGACTGCCAGCTGGTGCTGTTGCCGGCATACGGCCACGTCGACACCGCAAATGCACACCATCACCCTGGCCCACGGACATCTGGTTCTGGAGCAGCTGTTGTATGTCCCCACAACGTCTGTCAACGACATCTGTGAAATTACGAATAGCATTCGCAATGTCACACATGCTGTCTGTCATGGCTGTGCGACATGCTGTCAGCTCCCTCAGACCCTGTCTGGTGTACCTTTCCATACGTGCCTGTGCCTGCATAACAGTCCAAAACATAGTGGAGGTTGACATACCTCCTTGGGCACGTCGGCCAGAGGCAGTATGGCCATGGATGCCCCCACGAGAACCCATGGGCGACTGTCTGCGTGGTACCATTGGAGGACCCTGCTCATGGCTGCTTTGTGGGGATGCATGTACCACAGGTACCACATTACCCTGATCTATGCCCAATGCATACTGTCCATCACCTAGGGACAATGGTGACAAAGGATGTAACGGCAGGATGACTGTGCACATTGAAGGGGTTGACAGCTGTGTACTGTCAATTGGCTGACCAATGGCGGACCCAGACACACCTTCCTGCACCATTATAGACATTTCCTAATCATCAGTACCTGGGGCACAAGGTTCAGGTTCCCTGCTGCAGGTCACCAGAGCAGCACCAGAACCTACGGGAGGAAAACAGGAAACACAGATTACAGTCTCAAGACATATTTTACGGTGATGCACTTCAATACAAATGCACACATTCAGAAATGGACACATGCACTCATGGACACACACATGCACACATGGGCACAGGCACATTTGCACAGATGCACACCCCACAGTACACACACATCAGTACTGAGTTACACTACTCTTACTAGTATTAACTTGAGTATTGCAGGTATTATTAAACACACTCACCAGCATGTATACTACTGAGTTACACTACTCTTACTAGTATTATAAATAGTTTGTCAGGTAATGATAAACACACTCACCAGCATGTATGGCCTGCATCGTTGCTAGATGGGAGGGACCTGGAAATATGAAGAAAGTAATGTCAGTGGGCACAAGTGTGCCATTGTTTTTGCATATGATACAGTACAGTAGTACGCCAGTTCCCCTATACACATCAGCTGCTCATAATGCCAGTATCACACATACACAATTACATATCATGATGACAGATACATACCATGTGCACACCTTATGCATGCATGAAGTAACAGTGTACAGAACAGTCATATGTACATATGGCATCTTACCTGCACGCTCAGTGTCTTGCTGCTGTGTGGATCCAACCTCCATCATGATGCAAGTCTGATGCTGTTGTTGTTCTGGGGCTGGATCCACGACACTTAGCAGTAGCCCCTCCTGTCTGGTGAGGGGGGTGTGTGGCCACCCCCCCACCTGTGGCAACCTGTTGCCTGTGGATATCTGCAGCACGCTGGTGGACATTTCTAATCAAATCACTGCAGTGATGTCTCACCTGCTCATATGTCCTATCATGCATGCCAACATCATTTATCCTGCTGACAAGGTTTTGTCACAGTGCAGACCTCTCCTGCTGATTCTGGGTGGTGCGTGAAAACAGGATGTCATAGTCACGCACTAGGCTCTGGTGGATAACCTCGTCCTCTGCAGCACTGTAGGCAGGGTTCCTTTTTGGAGCCATATCTCCCTGGAAAAGTACACAAACAGGATATCAGCAGAGTATGTCAGCAATATATGGTACACATTCTATACATAAAGTATTAAATTGTAGTTATTACTGCTTGGTTGTAACTTGATTAAAGTGTAGTTATCATTCTAAGTCTTTTGGATTAAGCACTTGGCCTTCAGACCAGTTGTTTTACATTAGGAAGGTTTGTGGCAAGCACTGCGGTGGCAGAACAGGTAGCTTTCATCCTTCTAAGTTGGGAACTGCTGATTGAGAGCACAGTGTCCAAGTGTATTAGTTTTGGTATAAGCAGTTGGGCTTCAGGCCAGTTATTTAACATTAACAAGGTTTGTGGTCTGCACTCTTGTGTGAGAATAGGCTGTACTCTGCTATTCATAGCTGGGAACTTCTGGTTTAAGGTTTATAGTGCCTGCATATTTGAACTGTATCTTACTGACATTGGTACACCTTGTTTGCTGTAGCATACACTACATCCAAGCCTCCTGAATCTAGCTTTGTTTATATGCTTGTTATTTGTTAGCTTGTTATTTCACTGGTACGCTAATTCCACATAATACACAGCTTCTCAGCACTTCTGTGAATCACTACTGATATCTGCATTGCTTACTGTACTTATTTCCTTGTTACACTTGAAAGAAAGTGACTGCTTGTCATTTTTGCATTTAGTTAATTGTAACACATTGCACTTATGTTACCTGGCACTTGCTCACTGAAGCTATTATATCAGTCAGCAGTAGAAATTAATATCAGTACACCCTCACTCCCCACTGGACCTTGTTTTCAATTATTACGGAATTCACAATAATATTCTAGCATGTCCAAAGGTCAGTTGTCAATCTCCTCTCCAGTCCAGCTGGTGAGTGTGGTAATCCAGAGGCAATATTATAACAGCCTCATGTACACAGACAACACCCTCCTCCTAACAACAAATTCAAACACATGTGAGTGATGCAACCATATACCAAACTGGAGGCTAGGCTCTCTCTACTCAATACTGCCATAACCAGTCAGGGGGAGAAGGAAACCACACTCACTACAATTCCAGTCTCACATAGACCTACCACGACAGCAAACCAAACACATAATCACACAAAAACATACTCGGAGGCTCAAAATAAAGATCTTCCTAAGCAGCAGAGACCCCCAAATCAGACACCCAAGCAACCGCTACCCCAAAACAAAACACGTGCAACACATATCTCACAAAGCCATTGTGCTGAACACTGACAGCCCTTAACAGTAAACAACACACCTCATACACTTGTAATAGGTGACTCTATCATCAGGCACACTGACGTCACGTTCACCAGGCTGAATGAGGAGAGGGTCACAGTGAGCAGCCTGTCGGGCACTACGAACCGCCACATAACACAAGCACTCAAGTCACTCCAAGGCAAGTACAAATATGACTCACTCATTGTCCATGCTGGTGTGAATGACCTGACACATACCTCCCTGGACTACATGAAAAGAGACAGAAAGGAGCTCTCTGAGCATGTAGCCCAAGACAGTATGACCCTGACCTTGAGTAGCATCTTACCCTCACCAAGAATGATGCCACAATATCAAGGCAAGATGATCACTTTCAACAATTGACTGAAGTACTGGTGTCATTCAAAGGTGATCCAATGCCTGTCAGCTTGGGATGATATGCTGTACAAGCCACGATGCTTTGCTAGGGACAGCTTGCACCTGTCACCCCTGGGCTTTTGGATTTTGGCAAAGGCTCTTGCTACACCCATAGTGCCTTTATTAGGCAAGGCTCATAAGGCAAACCCACATCCATAGGTATCACAAAGGATGAGGAACTAAGAGTAATGCTACTCAATGCCAGAAGTCTAAACCTCAAGATACACGCACTCAAAACTCTACTTAGCATTATGGACATCGATATCTGTGCAGTAACAGAAACCTGTTTCAGGTTTCCCAGGAGCACACCAGCACTACCAAGTTATACCTGTTACCATTCTTGTCGGCCCCAACACTTGGACCAAACAACAAAAGGAGGGGGAGTATCAATATTCATCAAAGATACCCACACCTCCACATTGGTGGCAAAGTACCACATAGGTGTTAAGCCATTAAGTACAGAAGAAGTAATTGGGGACCTGAGGAACAAACTCGATAGCAATCTGTCATTTGATAACCACGTGGCCAAAGTGGATTGAAAAACATGTTATATAGCCCAGCTAATCATGAAGGGATTCACATGTACATCAGGGGAGGTCATCGTGCCTCTTTACTCATCCATCATCAGGCCTATAATTGAGTACAATGCCCCTTTTGGGATGTACCTAACCAGACACCTACAGCAACTGGAAAAACCCCAACAGTACCTCATCAAGAGGATCAAAGGGCTCAAACAGATGCCATATGCTGCCCGGTTAAAGAAAATCCAGCTGGACTCAGTGGCATACTGCCTGTTCAAAGGCAATCTGTGCCTGACGTATACAGCCATGTCCAACCCAGAAGTAATGGACATGCTGCACCTCAGGAAATCAAAATCCCATACAGCCACACGCTCAAGAGACCTGAACCTTAGCACTGAAATAAATAGGACATGCTGGAGGGACAGATTCATAACCCAGAGGCTCCCTTCACTTTGTAATGAACTCACAGTACAGGTTAGGCAGAGTCCCTCATTGACTCTCTTCCATAGGAATCTGGATGAGTGGATGGGAGATCATAGTTGTACCCCGGATATCACTTCTATGTCACTGTTAGACAGAGGCACAGTATACTAACCTCAGAAAAGGGCATAGCAAAATAAATTTTAATTGGGTGGCAAAAGACAAACACATTCTGGCTAGGCTTATCAATGCCCTAGGGCAGATAGCCTAGTATGAACCTATGAACCTATGTGTACTGCTATACTACTTCTGCCATATGTTGCATGTGTGTGTGTTGTGGGGGATGCGCAGGTAATGGCCAGATATTTCTGCACAGGCAACACTTCTGAAACACTCTGGGTGTTCATCCCAACATACTGTATGTGTGTTGCCATCCAACACTGTGATGTGGACACACATTACTCAGCCTGAATATACATATCCCAACAACACCACAAGCACAGTACACTACCTTGCTATGTATGTATGCAATTACACAGTTATTCAGTAGTTAGGACTGTGATGCTATCCATGCAGCCCACTGGGCCAGTGGAAGCCACAACCCACACTGCTGGCCCCTTTGCAAAAGCTTACCACAGAGATCCCACATAGTGCATGTAATGTACACACACATATCTAACCCAGACCGTATGCACACCACTTATTTATCCTGTCCAGTGGACTACAGATACAGGCACATTGTATAACAATAGCAGGAGGCTACTGCAGCACAGAGCAGATTCACATGAAGGCAAGGCATCTGTGTCAGCAGTGGTAAGATGCTTCACATTCACCAAATGCACAGATATTGGCAACATTGTTGCAGACAGTTTAGGTGCAGGTATCCCCCCCCATTCTCCTACACAAGTGGAATTAGTTATCACAGATGAATGTAACCTCCCTATCATCTCACATGTCCAGGTGAGGGCCACCCTTAACATTGCAGAACACAGAGCATCACTGTTACAAAATGGTATCCCTGGATGTGTGATACGTTCACCCCTAGAGGACATAGCACCACATTACAGACTGATATTAAACCCTGGCCATACTACAGGATATGTACCTGAACAGTGCCATACATACACAGTGGTCCCACACCAATGAGGAGGAACCTCTACTGACCCTGGGAACTACTGCATCATATGCATAACTGGCCTTGTGTTCTAAGCTATGGAAGTTTTAAGTATGGAAGACATGTACAGCAATATTACATATGTATATATATCAGGACTATGTACACACAACCTATCTCATGGACATAGTGAACTATGATACATTTGGAGATTTCACAGTAAACACAGTATTAACCTGCTACTTTGCATTACCTGTGTTTGTGTCAGCTGTTGCTGTGTCACTGGTGCTAATTGCTGTTTGCTGCTGCTGCTGCTAGTTTTGTTGCTGTGATGATGCAGTTTTTTTTTATCACTGCCTTTATTTCTTTATTTCTCTCTCTCTCTCTCTCTCTCTCTCTCTCTCTCTCTCTCCGTTGGTTTGGTGCAATGAATGTATTGCATGTGTGGAGTGTCAGTACTGGATGCTTTTGTAGGTATCTGCATAGGTCCATGTGATGGCCTCTGCACCAATTGTAAGGCAGCATTTGCTAATTGCATGCAGCCAGTTGTGTACTGATTGCATGTCTCACTGTGATTTCAGGACAGTGCTATAAAAGGGTTTGTGAGATAGGCGTTGCCCTTTCAGATTGTAAGGGCGTGGACCATGCTGGTATGCTGTCGACAGTGTTCTGTGAGTGTGAAGGTTAGTAAGTCTCTCATGATTCATGCTGTGTTGTAAATTCAGGTTGCTGCATTTGTCTCACCTGTTCCCTGTAGTGAGTGTGTATGCATACTGACACCTACAACTATATTTCCATATGTATTAATATATATATATATATATATATATATATATATATATATATATATATGTGTGTGTGTGTGTGTGTGTGTGTGTGTGTGCATATACATACTTTCATATATGTACATTAGCTTACATTATTAAGTACAAGCTAACGATTAGCAGGGCTGTTTCTGTTAACACTAAACTAGTATGGGAATCCAGTAATTAGGACAGTAAGAGTCTACCTGACATGCTTTGGGTAGTACACATCCTATATTGTCTTTATCTTCATTCCTACTATTACATGTTATACTTATTTTAGCACTATATTCCTGTATGCGAGTCATGGCTTAGTGGTAGGTCATACAGACTAGTGTTACAATGGTCTTGTGGTAGGGCCTACTAGTATGCTTTTATTTTGCTTTCAAATTGAGTACAGGGCCTGTCAATCAAAGTGCTGAAGGCACCTTTAAGCAGTTAAAAGGGTTAGTAAGTCTCACAGGAGTCAGGCTGTGTTGTAGATTCTGGTTGCTCTATTTCTCTCACCTGTTCCCTGTAGTGAGTGTGTATGCATACTGACACCTACAACTATATTTCCATATGTATTAATATATATATATATATATATATATATATATATATATATATATATATATATATATATATATGTGTGTGTGTGTGTGTGTGTATGTACATATACATAATTTCATATATGTACATTAGCTTACATTATTAAGTACAAGCTAACAATTAGCAGGGCTGTTTCTGTTAACACTAAACTAGTATGGGAATCCAGTAATTAGGACAGTAATAGTCTGCCTGACATGCTTTGGGTAGTACACATCCTATATTGCCTTTATCTTCATTCCTACTATTACATGTTATACTTATTTTAGCACTATATTCCTGTATGAGAGTCATGGCTTAGTGGTGGGTCATACAGACTAGTGTTACAATGGTCTTGTGGTAGGGCCTACTAGTATGCTTTTATTTTGCTTTCAAATTGCGTACAGGGCCTGTCAATCAAAGTGCTGAAGGCACCTTTAAGCAGTTAAAAGGGTTAGTAAGTCTCACAGGAGTCAGGCTGTGTTGTAGATTCTGGTTGCTGCATTTATCTTCACTGTTTCCTGTAGTGAGTGTGTATGAATACTGACACCTACAACTATATTTCATATGTATTAATATATATATATATATATATATATATATATACATATATATATGTGTGTGTGTGTGTACATATACATACTTTCATATATGTACATTAGCTTACATTATTAAGTACAAGCTAACAATTAGCAGGGCTGTTTCTGTTAACACTAAACTAGTATGGGAATCCAGTAATTCGGACATTAAAAATCTACCTGACATGCTTTGGGTAGTACACATCCTATATTGCCTTTATATTCATTCCTACTATTACATGTTATATTTATTTTAGCACTATATTCTTGTATGAGAGTCATGGCTTAGTGATAGGTCATACAGACTAGTGTTACTAAGGTCCTGGGTTCGAGACTAACAGTGGGAATTTATTTTTTCTTTCGAAATGAGTACAGGACCTGTCAATCAAAAGTGCCAAAGGCACTTTTAAGCACTTAAAACCAGGTCTGTGCTCGTTTGCGCGGAGCTCACGCATGCGCACTGGCGGTGAGCTTCGTTAACACACGCGCACACCTGCGCTATTTTCTTTGAAAGAAAAGAAAAAGGGGTGACAGGAAAGTGGTGAAAAAGGGGTCACAAAGAGGGCAAGACAGTAGGGAAACAAGCTTGGGATTTGCAGGAGGGATGTAGGTGAGGCCCATAGCTGCCCATGTCTTTCTCAGCAACAGCTGTGTATTTGTATGTAATTTGGTGTGACGTTTGAAACCCTCCACCCCTGAGAGAGGTGTCAGGACAACATTAATACCTGTTGTACAGCCAATTGTAATTAACAGTTTCAATGTCCAGCGGACATGTGTGCAACATGGACAGCTATGTTTGGGGCGTAATTTTTTTGTGGGTACAGAGTGCCCTTTTTTTTTTTTTTTTTCAGGTGAGAGTGGTATGTCAGGTGAAGGTAGTCGGTATAGCTGGGCAGGTAGGTTGGGTAGGTTAACAGACAAGACAGACAAGATGCATACAGGGGCAGTGTATGACACATGTGGGCGGGTTACACAATTGACGGGGAAGGAGGTTGGGATATCCAGGGCACATGAGCCCACAGATGGCAACAGTGGAACTGATATCCCCACCCATAGGCAGTTGCCACTGTTCCTTCACAGCCCAGGACAGGGCTGTGCTGGGGGCTGTGCAGGCGGGACAATGGGCATGCCCGTAAGCTGTGCCACCCGGGCCTCAAGCTGGCGTAGGGGCCCAAGAACAGAGTTTTGAATCTCCCTTCGCACCACAGACTGGACACCTTGGAGGGTGAGAGGACGGGCTCCTCCGGCCATGCTTGCAGAGGGGGGACAGGCCCCATCCCCTGCAGCGCTTCCACCCGAAGGTGGCACAGGGCCACCGGAGGAGGGTCTGGCCTGGGCACTAGTGCCAGGTGCAATCGCCAGATGAGGTGGGAGAGGTGGGTCCGCTGGGACCCGCCTTCCCAAGCGTTCTGGATTTGTGAGTATGTTATGTTAGTTTGGGTTAGTAGCATATTATTCCATTCAAATTAGTTGTAACAGCATGCATTGGTATTCCCATTAAACAAACACCCAGATATTAACACCATTGAACTACAGGCATATCAATATCACATGCATTATTTGAACAGAAATACACAATCAAACAACATGCAGGGTTGATTAATGGCAACAGGCCATCAGGTTTGCAGGTATGAACAGGGCACATGCAACAACGGACATGTATATATTTTTGAAACAACAGGACAAATGTCCATGGTTAATGAAAGTTTCACATACCAATATTTAGTGAGTTTTTTAATTTGCAATTATAGGGTGGGATGGAGAAAGAAAATGTTGACACATTCATAAATTATACATTGATATACATTTGTAATAGAAACACAATTAACTTGTGGGTGTTAGTTTTCAAATGATTTTTAATTGACTGTCATGCTAGACCTGTTACAGATACATCACTATCCTAGTTATTTTGAATTTGATCAGATACATCATCCTGCTACATTTTGATGACAGGGCAGGGGACAACTGTGGATGTTTAGTATGTCAGACAATCATTCATTTTATCTGAGAATTGTTGACTGTGATCACCATATACAGATTTTGGCTGAAACATTCAAGATTCAGACACACTGAAATCAGTTTGGGATGTTAATTTTTAATTCCCACATGCATTTAGTTCTGTAGAACCACACTGAGGCTTATATATTCAGAAGTTATTACTACTTTATTTATTGATACATGACCCTTTCTGTCACTCTCACACATCCTGCTATTTCACAGTTCAGGTTGGTACTTCTAGGCTTTGTTCACATATTAGACCTGTGGTGATTCAAACACTTTCCAGCAGCCTCACTTCTGTCATGATTCAGCATTTCAACAGGGGATATATCTCACATGTGATTAACTCAGCTTCTGAAGCTGTACTCTTGAGACTACTGCAGGTTATACTACATTTAATTAATGGTGGGACATCTGTATTACAGAACTATTTATTTCTATCAATTATATTTCCAGTTTCACTTACATACTGATGAACTTGATGCAGCCATACCTGCACACTTTCACTTGTTGCTTGCACATTCAATTACTTTTAATGAATACACTGCAGTGTTCTGCTAAGTGCTACACTATAATATTTATTTACAAGTACTAGGTGGGGTTACTAACCTGCATGGTGGCGCAGGCGCACCAGCCTGCTGTCATGTGCCCTGCGATTCACAGAGCGGACACCTGCAGCTGTAATACAAAACAAGTAATACTGGAATACACATCTCCATGGTATCAGCTAATTGAATTCCTTACATACATAAGTAAGATGTAACTTACTCAGTAGTGGGGCGTTGGGCATATCCTGGGCCTCCTGGATCCATTGGGTCAACTGGTCTTCTTTGCGTTGCTTCAGGTCTGCATGGTGGTGACGGACCTGCTCACCGGTACGTGGAATCCCAGTAGCACTGGTGAGATCATGAGCCAACTGGTCCCACTCCTCCGCCCTGTATGCTCCCCATGAGACCTGGCCCTGCATGAGTTGGGCCTCATGATGGTGAACTAGGAGCCAGACCATGTATCTGGACTCCTCAACGCCCCACCGCTGTGCTCGAAAGCAACGTCCCTCCCCTACTCTACTCATTCTGCCTGCAGGTCTATTCTACAATCGTTTATGCTGTGTATTCCCGCCTATGGGGCTTATATATGCCGAATTTCCAGCACATTTCTATGATTGGCCATTTTGGAATTGTATCAACTTCACAGAAACTGCTTTATCATGCTCCATTTTGGATTACATCCTATATATATGCTATTTCTGCATTTCTAAGTACTGCTGTCATGCCTTTGTGGTTTAGTACCTTGACTCTAGTGCATGGTATCCTGAGTTCAAATCTGACCACTGATTTTTAATTTTTATGACTGTCTAGACAGGCTGAGGGGTGTGTCTGTGTAAAGGCACTTTTGATACAGCTTGCTTAACGTTGCCCAGCGGTTAGCTTGTGGCTGGCACCTCCGCAAACGGTGTGCGCTGGGTTAAACCTTAATTGGCTATTATCACGCATGTTAAGCTAAGCACAGCTAGTTGCACACAGTTTGAGCCTGTTAAACCAGTGCTTAGCTACGGGCAAGCAATTTGCAGCCTTTGAAACACTACTCAGCTACGGGCACTCTGTCTCACCTTGTTTGACAGCAGCTTAGCTATCAGTACATTTCTAAATATTTTTATTATTAAGTAAATATATGATCCATTCCATTCCATTTTACAAAAGGGAATACTTTTACATTTGTACAATACTGCCAGGGGCCTTTTTAGTGCTTATTTACAAAAAAAAAAAGGATGTTGTGTGGGCTCGAACCTTGCCTGCTCTTAAGCCGAAAACTCTACCACTGTGCTATTATTTCTTGGCTTACTTTGCATATTTAGTTCTTATATCCTTTTCCACTGATTGCTAACTGCAGTTGCGCTAGTAGCACACCCACACACACGAGCGCACGCATTAGCAAACATTTACGGGGTTTAAAAAAAAAATAAACAAGTTTTCATTTTACATTTTATAACATCTGTTCACTTTTTACATTTTACATTGCTGGTCTGTGGGGGCATGTGTTGTGTAGTGTGTTTATTCACATTTCCATGGCCTCTCTCGTGGGTGTTTACTTTCTGCCATTCTAGACTTCCGGGGGCGTGTCCGCTTGCAGGGCTTAGCCTACGGACATGCCCCCTACTGTCTTACACGGACCGTGTAAGACTTACAGTGTGATTCAGCATGCCTCATGCACCTCATGCATATGCATGACATTCTGACATCACACCGTTTAACCGCAGCCTCCATATAAGAGTTATAACTCTTAAACGGAGGCTTCCTGAATCCTGCCCCATGTCTAAAAAAGCATTTCCTGTTTTTTATTGATGTCATAAAAATACTTATAAATCCCTTTTGCTAACATCTTGATTGTTTTTCTAACACAGAACATATCATAAGTATCACACGTTACCAAGTATACCACCCACTTAATGAACATGTGCAGTGCTACCAATATTTCTTAAAGAAACTGGTACTATAATGCAAGTGCTAGTATGAAAAAAAAAATAATATATATATATATATATATATATATATATATATACACGTGTGTGTGCGTGTGTCTGTGTATTTATATATATATATATATATATATATATATATATATATATATATATATATGTGTGTGTGTGTGTGTGTGTGTGTGGCAAATGTCACAGGAATATGTAAAGGGATATTTAGTAGTAATAAATTACCTGCATTTCTGATATCATCTTTAAATTCAGTAACTCACTATCAATAAAACATGCCTTTTTTATTGACAAGATGTTCATTATTGTCCTTAGTTTTTAGATACAACATGCTTGATTCCATTTGGATCTGCACTATAGCTTAGTGACACTGCAGATGCTCAGCCTGGTTTATTATCAATCTTAATTCTATCAACTGACACTGAGGGCCAGATTCATTAACTGCTACATGAAGTGTAGTAAATGTGTCAGTGGCACTCCATGCCACCAGTACAATAGCACGCTATTTGGTATTCATTGAGTGTTTCTACACAACATGTAGATAACACAGATTTATGCAAAAAATGATAATGAAAGGATAAAGAGCTGAAATACATGCTAGTTAACCAATCCAACATGTCAGGTCTACTTGGAAAGGTATTAAGCAATCATGTACTCCAAAACTCTTTGATTACACTTTGAAAAAAAAGTATTAGAGGTCTCTGTTGCAGTAATTGTGCTGTATGTGCATCAGACAAGAAGAAGAAGAGTGTTTAGACTCTGACATATCATGGACTGTATTAAACAAAAGTTGTTAAAAGATACGGGGGACAGGAAAACTGGAGAAAATATGCAATATATATCCACTGGTGTGCAACAGTCAATGTGTATGCCATCCCATTATATGTATCATATCAATGTCCCTCAAAGTAACACAATGTACATTAAAGTCAATATGTACAGTTCAGTAGAGAAGTATGTCATTACATGTGGCAAGCACAGTAATGTTACATTGTCCTGTACACACAAATGCATTTGTTGCATCATCTGTGAGGCACAGTACCATCTCTTCCAAACCATGGATTTTACAAATATTCATATGCCCTATTTCACATCAGCAGTGTCAGTCTTCTCTTGTGGGTCTTGTAACTAATACATTGCTCTCTAGATTTTGCAACTAGACAGTCTTGAGGTTCAGTGCCTAACACAGAAGACTTTGTATGCGCAGCACTTTCTACCATACCCAGTTCCCATGAGAATATTATATTTAATTGTGCACTATGGTCCCTTATCACAGTTTTGGATGAAACACCCTCTTTGAAACACTGATGTGAACATCCTGACAAAATTGTGCTCTCAGCCATTAAGAGTCAGAAGTTCTTTCAACACAAGGGTGTAGCTATGCATGCTGGTTGTACTCTAATGAGTACAGTTTTCTAGACATTATTTAAAGAAAATATTGCTTTTTTGACACAATACGCTGTCCACAAATTTATAAATTCATATTTCAAGTAAGATTGCCATGGTTTGAAAAAATATCCATGTAATGTTTTTAGATGGAAAGTGATGCAAACATTTGTTAAGAGGGGTGGAAGGAGAATGTTTCTATTTTTCAATTGGCTGGTATTTTGTGTGGCATCAATAAGAGCACACAATTACAACATTATATTGTCTGCCTACACCCCTGTTTCAGCACACTGATAAGGTCATTCTTTCTCAAGTGAATTTCTGCTATTTAAATGTCAGACTTCTCCTGTGGTGATTGCATGTCTTACACTATAAAATGAAAGAAACTAGTGTAGATGGCAACCTCAATAACTCCTCAGCTCGGACAATAGGATGAGGAGCACAGAGCAACCAAGGGATAACCTAGGTAGTCCCTAGGTTATCCCTTGGCTGCTCTGTGCTCCTCATCCTATTGTCCGAGCTGAGGAGTTATTGAGGTTGCCAACCACACCAGTTTCTTTCATTTTATGTCTTACACTATTCTGTAGAATGTGTAACTAGATAGGTGCATTCCTCTGTGCTATACATAGAGAAGACAGAGGTACACGTTAATATTCCTGCTTGAATACAGCAATGTTTAACTTCCACAAGTGTGGCTGTCAATGAATTCAGGATTGGTTTACACACATTTGTAGTAGTAACTTTTCTAAACTCGGACGGCTGTAAAATTACTGTTAACAGATTTATCTCTTGGGAATACAATGTTGATGACATCACTTCATATATGCTGTAAGTCTCAGTTTTGCTCATTATTCTCCTGTGCTGCTGGCTGCTGATAATGTGTTGTATAGGTGGAGTAAGTGGATAGGTGGGTGGTTTGATTTTATCACTGCTTTAATAGTGTGATTGTTATTACTGTCATATACCATTGGCCACTTTCCAAGTACTTTTATGTATAATTCTAATTATGAGATTGAATTTCTGTCATCCACAGGAAAAATAACTTTTTGGATACACAGTTATTGCATACTGCTAACATGCCTGCAGTGTGCCACATTTGGTGTGAATTCTCCTGTATTGCATGACTCTGATAGTCTACTTTGTACATTGTGTTACTACATATCTAAGATGCTTGAGGCCAGCTGTGAGTATGTCTTTCACCCTCATACTGTGTATACTATTCTTCAAAGACATATATGATGTGTAGCTATATAATGTTATTGCACACTTCAACCACATATGGCAACTTAGGACTAATGCCATGCAATGGCCAGGTCAAAATGAGTCATTCTCTATCACTTGTTTTTTAAAATTGAAATCTTTGGTGAGATAATTATTTATTGTTTATGTACGGTCTAGATAGAATTCTGTTAGTAATATATTATGTGTGTATATACATATGTATATGTTTTTGGTAGACTAACAGATTTTTATGAAATATATATATTTGTGTGGTTAATTATATATATTTATTTACGCATATTCCTGCATTTAATTATTCATTTTAATTGTGTTCACCTTTACTTATATGGGTGTTATTATTATATTATTCTTTAATATATTTTTAAATATATATTTATGGAATTCTGATGAAATTTTATTGGTATTTATATGTAATGATTTAGCATGTATTTTTTATGTACTGTTCCCACTTCTGAATATGTTCCCTTTTTAGATGCTTAATATATGTTCAATATGCTTAATTTTATACATGAATATCACACCGATGCATCTATGTTGCGCAGTAGAGTGAGATTACATGTTGTTATTCAGTTTTGTATAGATGCATTTCTATGCATTATACATTTGTGTTATAATTTTTAGGGCTTTCTGATCTTTAAATCTGCTTTTAGCTGATGCATGTATGTGAATTTGTCATATTAGCAGCATTTTTCGTGATATTTTAGTGATATTTCCTTTTACTAAGCATGTTACTTATAGGGTTTATTCACATAGGCATGTATTGCTTTAATTTTAAAAAAAGTTCGCCTTGAATGTTAAGTGGGCTGATGTTGGTTTAGTTATTCATGTATTAATTTATTCATGTATTCATTGGTGTCCCTTCCTGATTGGGTTACAGTGTGGGCATGCTTTATTTTTAAATGGTGTCAGTTCGTTTTACATTTGAACTTGATAAAGTCTCCTAATGTGGAGATGAAAGCGCTTGTTCTTTTCTTGTTTTACTATTAAATATTTTGAATTTACTTATAATAGTTTAATTTGGTTTGTTGGCATTTTACATCCGTTTTTGTTGACAGGCACACAAATACCTTGCAGAAATAACATGATGTAATGCCTTCACATACCGACATATCTCACAATAGCAGTGACATTTCTACCATGGTACATTCATCCTGTACAATATCATGTATTGTTTGTTGTCAAATTCTCGTTGTGTTCAACATCCACATTCATTGTCTTGTTAGCATTGTGGGCATTATACTGTAATGCATGAATGACATTAATCATAGTTATAATGTGCCCATTTACAGTATGAGAGCCCTCTACTATCCCTTTCATCTCACAGGTTGTTTCCCACACATTAATCTGATGCAATAGATTTAGCACAGGTGGATTGTCATAATAGTGCTTTTGCAGTGGTGCTTGTGTTTCATCCACAAGTCATTATGTTAGTAGAGTCATGTGGCTTGCTGTTCACTTCCTAACAGGGGCAGCATTATATGGATTCACTCATGTTAAATAAACACCGTTCATATCGATTTTTATGTAGGACAATGTTATATTGTCACAGGTTGTGACTGCATTGCAGTGAAATGTTTATTTGGGGCATGTCATGTTGTGAATGCTCCTGTGATACATGTATTGAGTACTGGCTTGTACAGCATAACTACACAGATAGACTGTGGTTCATTTCTGTGACAGTGTGTTCCCTACACAATGGAAACAGCTTCCTTGTCAAAGAAGTAGTCATACTGTAATGCTCACTGTTGTGTGGACAATAACATGTGTAGCTCCTTTTCAGCATTTTGAATACATCTGAGTTTTCATATTGTATTTATACCTCCTGTCTTAATGCACACATTCAGTTCAGTTATTTGTGGCAGCCTCTATTGCTATCTGATGTGGTAAATGCAGTCAATACAGAGGATTGGAGAGATCTTTGTATAATAGGCAGGGGTTTGACTCTGGTAACATCTATCTGTCAGACAGCAGTGACTTACACACATGTAATATTAATGGCACACTCAAAGGGCAACCTTTTAAGGCCTCTTCCTACAAGGTATGTCATCCATTCACCTTATATGATAGAAAAGTACTGTAATCCTTTCAAGGGTACTCCATGACATGAGTGATATGCATAGTTCTGTGGCAACCATGATTCTTATACATCTCTCTGATATCTGTTCTGACATGTGTTTAAAAATGACATGATACAAATGTTTCTTAGGTCATTCCTTGCTCATGTGCATTACCTATTGACAAGACAGTTACTCTCTGTATTGTATGTCTTCCTCCAGACATGTTTTTAATACTGCAATTGTTTTTGTCATACTTTATAGCTTGATGGTAAATGAGTGATTCCATAAAGATTTCTTACCGTATGACATGCTGCCAGACCATTAGGCCAAATGTAAATATTGTATATAGTTATCTACTCAAAACTTACATTAGAATGTTTGAAATACTTTCATGTGTTTAAATTTAATAAAAATTTTTGAGCAAAAAAACGAAACTCTGAGTGGTCCTCTATTATAACACTTTCTAATGTGTTGCCTGCTGTTGAATTGCTGTTATGTTACTGTTCCTTGTAATTCCATGTGAACATGTCCAATATTACAATACTGGACATGTTTGCAAGCCAGCATTCGCTAAACTGTTGTCATGACATGTCATCGAGTCTGTCTTGTCATTTGTCAGTTATGTATGTTGGTTGTCATTAGATTAGCATCTAGCATTCCATACTTCCTGTTGTGTACATGCTCATAGCTGGTGAACCCCTATCCTATTGGTGCCATTGTCATTTCTTTGCAAAAACATGTCCATTTGTGATTTACCTGATATTACAGCTGTAATGTCCCTTTCTTTGTGTATACATGCTGAGATGGGGACTACAGCAGTGATGTCAGCCTGCATACATAAATTCCGTATTTATGCATGTCATATGCAATAACTGCATTCTGTGCATTTATCCCATAAAGTATCTTCTGCCTTCTAACTGTTATCTGTAGTAAGCATTCAAGATGCATGTCATATTTTCATTTTCCTTTGTTACATTGCAGCTTTATGCCCTTATCACATCCTTTATTAGCATGTCTGGTTTTTCTATGTGTGTCGTTAACATTAATTATCATTACATCAATATTGCAGGATTTAGGTCAGAAATGCTTCTTATACACTTTTGTCACATTTACATGTAGGAAATGAGTACACTTTAAGCATTTTCTGTTCAACATTAATTAGTCATTATAACACAATTTAGTATAAAAATTCCACCATTTCACTTCCCCTTGTTCTGTATTCTTTCCCTGCAGATGTTCTTCATGTTTCACTGTTGCAGTCATTACATTTGGGTAATCTGCTGGCAGGTTGCCCTCAGTCGGCCTGATTAACAAAGTCTTGGGTCCTGCGTCGGTTGCTGTCCCTTCTTCCATGACGTCAGGTCATCAGGGGTATAAAACATGCAGCTGACGCCATTACATCAGTCTTTCTAGCCGTGTGGTGCTCGAAGCAGAAGCATTTTGCAAGTGCCGGTCGGCCGACTCTTGAAATTTTCATTTTTGAGTTTCAGAACCGAAGTCTTCAACTTAAAGCTAAGTACCCCGTTGAGGAAACTTTTTCTTGCTCCTTACCGATGTCAGTAAAAGTTAATAATTGCATTACTTGTGGAAAGCAAATACCTCATAAAGATTTTCATTTGTACTGTATTCCTTGCCTAGGCCCTGACCACGACATACCTTGCTGTTGGTTTTGTGCTTTATTTAATCAGCACACTATCCGTCATCGGTACATTTTTGCCTCTAAATATTTCGGTTCTCAGTTTAATTATCCAGAAATTACGTCAGTTAGCCATCCGGCTACCGGAATTCCGAAAAAACGCAAGGAAAAAGACAGAGACTGGCCATCAAGGTCTAAAACTGCCGACGACGCTTCTCTTAAGCCAGTCACCAGTTCACCGATACTCAGTGAGGCACTTTTGCAGCCCCTGATACCCGCTACTTCTAACTCACAGGCCTCTACTGAGACACATTCGAAATCCGGTATGCTGCGAGATGCTTCACCTATGGAACCCGCAGATGTCTCTACTTTGGATGGGTCCGGAGCTGCTGTGCAGGCACCGGCTTCTGAAGGTGTATTCAGGCCTGCAGACTTGCATATTAAACCAACTCCACCTTCTATACTAAGGCCTAAATCTCGATCTGTGTCTAAAATCCGACACCCAGGCCACATGTTCAGGCCCCTATGCCTAAAAAACAAATGATCAAAATGGCTGAAGATCTTATTACTCTAATCAGGGGTAGTCAACCCCCCCCCCAAGAGGCCTAGGGCTGAGCTTGACTATGAATCTTCTGATCAGGACTCTGCTTCTTCTTCTGCCAATGACCTAGATTTGTCCATACCTACTTATGAGGATTATGATGCAGAGGATTCCATTCCCTCTGCCCCCCCCTCGAGGACTTTTCTTTTGGGGAAACTTTACATACCTTAAGGGAGCATTTCCACTGGGAACGTCAGGAATTTTCTGAATCTAAAAAGAGGCTTAGGGATTTCCTTTTTCTACCTCAGTATATGCCTTTGGCTATACCTTCTGTACTAGACATTGTTGATGATGTGTTTTCGGAATCCAGTATGGCCCCTAATTCCCTGCCTCCAGCTACTAGTAAACCTGACAGATACTGCAGGGTTCCTGAGTCCCACAAGTTCCTTTTCAAAAATCCTGTTATGGATCCAGAAACCATTTCTCAAGGGTCGAAGGGCATTAAGGCTTCTACTGCAAAAATCTTACCCCTTCTGATAGAGACTCCAGGGCGCTGGATAGATGGGGTAAAAAGGTTTGTACGTCTGCAACCTTGGCAGTCAGGGATTTAAACTGCCAATTTCATATGTTAAAATATCAACAGCATATTATTGGACTGCTTAAACAGAAAATTATGTTGATTTCTGACTTTGTGGAAAATAAAGATTTACAGGATTTATTGCATTCTGATGAACAAGTTGGAAAACATACTTTGCAATGTGGTTTTGATTCTTTAGAGGCCTCTTGCAGGGCTGCTGTTACTGGGTCTGTGCTTAGAAGGCATTCTTGGCTTCAGGAGCAATCTCTGCCTGACCATGTTAAAGCAAAATTGTTGGATGCTACTTTAAATCTTGACCACCTGTTTGGCAATAAGGCTGAAGAAATTCTAAAAAAGATGGAAGATAAAGCTAAATCTATGAAAACTGTAAAAGATTTCTTACAAGTGCAACCTCCAAGATTTAGTAGGCACTGGCCTACTAAGAATTGGTCCTTTCCAGATTCTTCCAGATCCACTCAAGCCAAACCCAGACACACCAAAAACACCAGGTTTCATTCCCAAGGGACTCTCAGAACTAACCAATGGGGGGCCTCCACTTCCAAATCTGGCAATAACAAGACACCCCCCTATGGTAAACAGTCTCAATAACTTTCCTTTAAAATTACCAAGCACTTACCTTTTAGCCGCCCCTTTGTGGGGAAAGATTGCTCTTCATGCAAAAAACTGGGAATTCATAACCCAGGACAAATGGGTTTTAAATACAATGTCCCAGGGATACAGGTTTCATTTCCTCACGTTGCCAACACCAAACGGGTGGCCAGACCTGCCCCCCAAATCAGTGGGCAGAGGCTCAGAAACAAGTACTTTCCCTCTTAAACATGGGGCTATTCAACTGGTAACAGAAGAGGAAAAGAGACAAGGTTTCTATTCCAGGCTTTTCCTGGTACCCAGAAAAGCCAAATCATGACATCCAATTCTGGACTTGTCTACTCTAAACTCCTTTCTGGACATTCCAAAATTCAAGATGCTGACTCTTCACCAGTTACTTCATATGCTAGGCAAAGATGCCTGGTTGGCAACTCTAGATTTAAAAGAAGCTTACCTGCATATCCCAATCAGGGAATCTTGCAGAAGATACCTACGCTTCAAAGCAGGCTACTTGCATTATCAGTTCTCTGCACTGCCCTTTGGCTTGTCTACTGTGCCCAGGGTATTCACAAAGTGCCTGGCTCCAGTAATTGCATTTTGCAGGCAAAGAAATATTCAAATATATCCATGCCTGGACAATTGTCTAATTCAGGCAGAAAACCAGGCCACACTTCTAAATCATCTGGCATTTGTAAAAAGGGTTCTAACTTGTCTAGGGTACACCATAAATTAAAAGAAATCACAACTGGTACACTCTCAACAGATTACATTCCTGGGTGCAAGCTTGAATACAGCTGCTCAGATGGCTTTCCTCATGCCAGAAAAGCAAATTCATTTGGTAACTTACTTCAAACAAGTGGCCACAAAAACCCTGCAAGACAAATACTGCAAGCCTTGGGGTTCATGGCCTCCTGCATTCTTTTAATTCCATATGCAAGACTGCATATGAGGAAACTTCAGTGGTATTTAAAAAGTCTATGGAGTCAACATTGTCACAGCCTGGAAACAATGATTCCTATCATACCTTGCCTACGCTTGGAGTTCCTATGGTGGGCAGAGGACTGCCACCAAAACAAGGGACTGCCATTCACACTACCCCCTGCCGCCCAAACCCTAACTACAGATGCATCAGACCATACATGGGGGGGGGCGCACCTAGCAGGGAAGTACATTCAGGGCAAATGGAACCCAAATCAAATGCGCCTACATATCAATCAAAAAGAAATGTTAGCTGTACAGAATGCTCTAACAGCCTTCAAGGACTACATTCATCCAGGACAACTAATGGTAAAGATGGACAACACCATGGTTATGTGGTACATAAACAAGCAGGGGGGTACACATTTCTAGCCCCTCTGCACACTAGCCATGGCATTGTAGAAGACGGCCTTGAGCTACCAAGTGCAACTACAAGCTCAATTCCTGCCAGAAAAACTGAATACACTGGCAGACGGACTAAGCAGAAATCTCATGGACCCACACGAGTGGAAACTGGAACCATGGATTTTCAACATGTTGACAAGCAAATGGGGGAGCCCAGACATAGATCTATTTGCCTCCCCCCAGAGCTACCAGTTGGACAAATTTTGCACAAGGACTCCTTACAAAAAAGCCTGGAAAGTGGATGCTCTGTCCTTCAGCTGGAAAAACCTATCAGTTTACGCCTTTACCCCTCTGTCTCTGCTCTCCAAAGTTCTGCTAAAAATCAAACAGGACAAACCAAAAATGATTTTGATTGCTCCAGACTGGCCATGCCAACACTGGTACCCATTCCTGCGCAGTGTGTCACAAATATCTCCATGGCATTTGCCTCAGACACCTTCCTTGCTGGCTCAGCAGGAGAACCAAATTCTGCACCCTCAGCTCCCAACATTGAACCCTGCAGCTTGGTTAATCACTTAAATTCACCCTTAGCATCCCTCAGCAAACCTGTGATGGATGTCATCTTGGAGGCAAGAAGACCTAGTACTAGAAAATCATATGCTAACAAATGGAAAAGATTCTGTGCCTGGAACCAATCTTTAGGGATGAGCATAGCAGCGCCCAGTTTACCTCAGATTTTGCAATACTTAACTCAGATGCTTCACAAGGGCCTGTCTTTTTTCCTCTATTAAAATCCACGCATCAGCTATTTCAGCTCACTATAACACAGAGCCACTCCTCTTTTCTCATCCCCTGCTCAAGCAGTATCCCAGAGGGGCAAAGAACTTGATACCACCTAGGAGAGCTCCTACCCCTGCCTGGGACCTTAACTTTGTTTTGGAAAGGCTCACTTTACCTCCTTTTGAGCCAGCTGCTACTGCAGACTTAAAATTTCTTTCTTGGAAAACAGCCTTCCTATTAGCAATCACTTCAGCTAGAAGGATATCTGAATTACAGGCCCTTATGGCAGTGGAGCCTTTCATCATCTTTCATGCGGACAGGGTATCTCTGAGGACCAATCCATCCTTCATGCCCAAGGTGGTTTCCAGTGTGGCTCTTAACGAGTCCATTTATTTGCCAACCTTCTATCCCAATCCGCAGAACAAAGGGGAACGGATTCTGCATTCATTGGATGTGCACAGACAACTTAGATTCTACTTGGACAGAACTAAATTTCAAAGAAAATCTGAACAATTGCTCGTGGCATTTGCTGCTGGGGCAGAGGGAAAGGCTATTTCAAAACAAACCATTTCTAAATGGATAAGCCATTGCATTATTTTCTGCTGTAAGCACCATGGAAAACCTATCCCCCAGGGGATCAGATCTCATTCCACCAGAGCTGCATCTATTTCTGCAGCCTTTCTGAGAGGTGTTCCTACCAGGGGTATTATAGAAGCTGCTACCTGCAGTTCAGTACATACTTTCACCAAGCATTATCGTTTACCATTTTTTTCTAAATCCAGAGCTGGCTTTGCCACTGCTGTCTTGCAGGGCCTTATAGCTGGTCCTAATGCTGTATAAATCCATCCTCCCAACCATAGCTTTGGGAATCTACCCAAATGTAATGACTGCAACAGTGAAACCATGAAGAGCATAGTACAGTTGTGTACACTTACCATAAATGTAGATGTTGGAGTATATTCACTCTTGCAGTCCTGGTTACCCTCCCTCCAGCCCCCTGTTTTCTCTTACTATACCTCTACTTTCTTTTACTGTACTTAAAAGCCTTTTTGGTGTATTTGCTTTTGGTTGGAGGTATATTTTTGTGTTTTTAATTTTATTTGCTCCCCATTTGGGGGGCACCTGACATCTGGGGCAAGAAAAAATGATGTAATGGCATTGGCTGCATGTTTTATACCCCTGATGACCTGTCATCATGGAAGAAGGGACACCAACTGACGCAGGGCCCAAGACTTTGTTAATCAGGCTGACTGACGGCAACCTGCCAGCAGATTACCCAAAGGTAATGATGCAACAGTGAATACACTCAAACATCTACATTTATGTTAAGTGTACACAACTGTACTTTGCTTTTAATATTTGTGGGCTACAGTGCAAGATCATTTCTGAGTATTGCCTATATACAAGCTGTTTTGTTTACATTCTGTGCTTGTGCTTGCACTATGAGGAGCATGCATATTCGATTAGCAATGCTGCACAGTGTGCTAGCATGCTTACATCATGTAAGTGAAGTGTAGTGCAGCTCCCACACATTTTAATGAATCCCAGAGTGAATCACATTTCTGTACAGTGACTGCATAGTCAAAATTTCTTCTAGATCTAATTTAAATAAAGTATGTTATAACATATATGTACTCGCTATAAAAAAAACTTTTGTAAAGTCAATTGTTCTTCACTGAATATTGAATCTTCTGTGTTTAGACAATCTGACTGCTTCAATCTTTAGCATGTTTTACTTAATATATTTGGGGTGATAATCAAGTGTATATTTTCTAAATATAGTTGATTTAAATGTAGTCACTAATCATTAATTGAGATTTTAACATCTAAAAACTCAATTTCAGTACATGGCCATTTTTATAGAAATTTTAAAAATCTGTAATGAATCCATGTTATTCCATAAATTGTACAAGTGGTGGTCATATACCATCCCATACCAAGAAAATATCATCTATAAAGTGAACATAGAAAATAAAATATATTATTTATAATGATGACTTAGGACATATTTGCCTTCATAAGCTGCCAAAAATAAATTTGCAAATATTCAAAGGTTCATAGGATGTTACTAGGCTATTGACTCAAGGGTCTTTACAAGCCTAGCTGTTACATCCCAATATAATACTAGATGAGAGATATTGGCTATGCCCAAGGTTTTTCTAGCAAGGATTACCCGTATCCAGGAGAGAAGCCAGGGCAATCCCTGGCAGAGATTTATGATTTCCCATCCAGTCATCTAGGTTGCACTTAAACATGGTCATGGAGGTGCTCTGCTTGATATGGATTGGAAGCCTATTCCAGGGGAGTTGCAACCTCTGAGAGATTTATCTGTACTGTCCAGTAGGTCCTGTTTATACCCAGGCTAGATTGATATCCCTGGAATGGGTGACTGTAGTCCCATTTGACTTATGGATGTGCAGCATTTCCATTAGATTTGGGTCTGAGATGGCCCTGTAAACCAGACATAAGTCACCTCTAAGTAGTCTATACACTACTGAGTACAGTGACAGCAACTTCAGCCTGTCTGTATAAGACATGTGCTGGAGACCCTGACTTTTCTTAGTTAGAAATCTCTAGTGTTTCTCAAATTGCTGCAGGTGTCTGGTATGGTACATACCAAAGAAGCATTATAGTCAATAATAGTCCTGATGAGGGATGAGTACAGGGGAGTTATAACCTGTTTTGCTCTTGAGGCGATGCTTTGGCTAATCAGGTGAGCAATATAGAATGCCTTCTCACCACAGTAGACACATGGTGGTCAGTGTTGAGGTCACAGTCAACTTGTGTTCCCAGTTCTCTTACTACTGAATTGGTACTTAGGGTATTATTGTTTATTTTATAATCAACAGAGACATTGTTTTTACCAAAGGGAATAATGATGCAGTTTTTAGCATTTGGCATTTAATTTAAGACCATAGGTTTGACACCAACTAATTACCATAACTGCTTCCATAGTCATTATACCCTTTTGGTAGTAGTTGTAGTATGCCTTATCAAAAAAGTAAACATGGATCAAAGTTAAGTCCACAAAAATATCATTGTGGGGTTTTCTCACTGGAGGAGAGGTAAAGCCCTTCACATAAAATGCATATTTGTTAGTTCTGAAGGTTCTTCTTCCTCAAATTAATTACTTCATGAGTGTTACTTATGTTGGTAGTCTTTAATTCTGCTATCTTGTCTCTCAGCTTCCTCTCATTCCATAGTTCCCTCTCTCTAGGTGTTGTAATATAGTTTGCTGATGCTCCTGTATTTAAGAAATCATTTGTAAACTTGTGTGAGCACTGTTGTGTTGTCTGTTGACCAATAAAGCTGATCCCCTCAGCTGAGATATATTATTGTGGAAGCCTTCTTGTGTTTTCTCAGCATTCCAATATTAGTGTCTATCACTGTGTGAATGTGATTGGAGGTTGTATTACTGTTTTTACTGAAAGGATATACTCTATTTTCTATGCATTCCTTCTCACCTGTCTTGCATTTTTTATTTTTTATCATTTAAGATAGCCTTATATCATTTCCATTTTTTTAAAAAAAATATTTGCAGATAGTTTTTTTTGCAGCAGTGTGTCCATGTAATTTTGCAAGTTCATTTAAATCCTTGATTGCTTATGAGTCGAACATTGTATCACACTAGAATGGCCATTGGTGTCTAGTCCTGAGAAAAAGAGATATCAGTTCCCCCAGTTTTGTGGCACAGAGGTACAAAGTTCTGACTGTAACACAGAGAATCTAAGATCAGTTAGACACTGGGGAAGCTGGAACAGCCACAGACGATAGACAAGAGTTGGGTGAGTCACCTCTGAGTATTTGCCTAGAAGGAAGGGTTGTGGTGGCTCTTCTCCGTGACCTGGCACGCCATGGGTGTGGAGTAGGTCACTTCACTGAGAACAGACCCTGCAGTGAGGGATATGACTGAGTTTGACGAAGCCATTGTGGTTGCCTTTGCAGAAACACATCAAGGAGCAGACATGCCTCCATATCAGGGACAGAGGCAGTGCCTCTTGTAATGTAATGACATCAAGGGGTGAGGTCCTCATGGCTGCCAGGATGGATGCTACATGATTGGCTCATGTCTCATTAGGAATGAATGGCTGGGAACTGTTCTTGCCCCATGAAGAACAAATGGGCCAATAGAGTGCAGGGAGCTGATAGTCCTTAGGCAAGAGGGAGCCAAAAACGTTCTTTATAAATTTCATAATTCTCTGAAATGCCCTCAGGAAATTTAAAAACTCTCAAACCTTTTGGATCCTGGTTGCTTTAATATTTTGATTTAGATAGAGATCAAAGCACTGCAAGAATTTTAATTTATAAAGTCTTTTATCAAAGATTCTGATGTCACTAAAGTTTTGTATGGGGATCTGTGACTTCCCCATAGTTAGTTACTGCAATAAAAGTATTCAAATCATTGTCAAATGGCATAGAATAAGATCGGCAAACCACAGATGTACTTAATTCCTCGACCACTGAGCCTAATTCTACTGATGAATGCCTATTCCTTAGAACAGTCTAGAATGCTAGAATTTCAACACTGTTATACCTGCTATGTAATTTATTTCCCTATCTCTCTCTCTCTCTCTCTGTCTCTCTGTTGGTAGCATGCTTTCTGCAAAGCATTTTCCTTTGTTTTTGTCTCTGCCTTTTTATTTTACTCACATTTTATCTTGCAGAATTCCATTTCCTCAATTACTTCTTTTAAACGTGTGCTTATAATTTCATTTATTCTATACATATCCAGAGCTTTGATAAGATTTTTTTGTGTCATAATGGCTTGCCTCTTATATGATCATTTGCATTCCATAAGCCATTTTGTTTTTAATGCATTATGTGCCTCACCAAATTCACAGCTTTTGTTTAATCTCTTAACTCATTAACACAAACATCTGTACTTGCACAAGCAAATACAGTATGTTTAGAAAATATCCAATGAATAGCGAGTTCTTTCTCAGACCACAATAATTACACAACTTTATTGTAATAGTTGCTGTCATTTTTCTCCTGCTCTTTAAAAGTGAAAATACTAATCCTTTCAAGTCTTCTTTTATAGAAACATGCAGAAATATGGCAAGCTATACCTCTTAATGATTCTCTGCTGTTCAATTAGTAATGAGTAATAGGCCTGGAATAGCTGCAGAAAAACAGACCAAGTATAGCAAATGTACCTGACACAATTTCCTTTCTTTGCGCTTGTATCCAAGTGGTGTAAACCTTATATCCAAACACCAGCAACTCTGTATTGCTTTGAAGTAAAAAATATTTATTAAGCGATACCAACTTCAATATTTTTGGTTAATTAAAACAACACAAATAAAACGCTTTTTGTTTCCAAAGGTTTGAAAACTTTTTCAAATGGTTTGTACTCCGCCCCTTTCCTTCTATTTATACTGATCATGACATCACTTCTCCTTAAAGGTATAAGACACCTTTAATGCAATGTACTTCTACAATGTCAAAATTATTCTTTGTTGTGCAGCATGGTCAAGTAAAAGTAAATAAAATAAAACTTTTTCTGTCCATCTTTAAATCATCGTTCATAAAACACTTTTTAAACAGATAAAAACTTTGCTTTACAATCTCAAAGTTTAATGCAGTGTATGTGTTCTATAATATTAGTGTGCTATACACTAGTTATATTTATACCAGCACATACCTATTAGAACATTAATATAAAACAGTCCAAGTAAATTTACATTTCTTATTTAAGAATCTTTGCATATTCCTGTCCTGTTATGTTCAGGGCATTACAACATACATAATCTTTCTATTAGAATTATTTTGTATATTTTTGCCACCCTGATTAGTTACTAAAACAGCTATATGTAGACTTCATTTTAATGTTATAAATGCTACAACCATTCTAGAGTGTCGTACTTATTATGTAGCAAATGTAGGCTGATAAAAAATATGTTCTAGTAACTTTTGTAATGAATTACAGTGCAGTCAGTAATTTGTACTGCAGTCTCAGTGATGTCCAAGTAGAGAGGTTTGTGCTTATTTAGGAAGTGTAAGTTGATGCAAAACCTATGATGTGTTTAAATCTAGCAGAAAGACCATTTCAGCCATGCCACACACAAATGGTACATTTTCATGCACTGCGAAAATAGGGTGTTCCACATTTTGACTGTCTAGAGTCTATATTCCACATTAGCCCCTTAAGAGGTTGAGGCCTATGCTTCCCATTCAAAACATGCTGTAAATACTGGTAATTCATTTTTGATTGCACATTTTTTTGTTTTTGTTGAATAGCAGCATTAAAGCTTCTGTTTCATTTCTGCTGTTTACTGTTTTAGACTTACTCATTTATTTTCATGATATTGAGCATATTTCATTGAGTGTTGCATTTTTAATGGAAACGAGTGAAGGCATTGCAAGCATGAAGAGTGATTCAAACTAGGATTGCATGGCCATACCACCCAAGATGGTAAAGGCTGAGAAAGCTACAAAGAGAATGTCATGGTTTTGTCACAAATGGCAAACTGATTTTGCATGGTGTAAAGCAGTCCACGACAATGTGTTCGCTACTCACTGTATGGTTTGTACAAAGAGTATATCAGAGGCATATGGTGGAAAAAGTGACTTGCTAACCCCCAGCTGTTCACAGACTCACATAAAAGCACATTGTTCCATGAAATCAGCTGCTATTGGTAGTTTTTTCAAGAGAGCAGCATTGTTAACTGGAGTTGATAAACAGGCAACACCAACAGAGTTGGTGAGGATCTATCACATGTGACATCACATTTCTTACAATGCTGAAGACTGTGGCACTAAGCTTCATCACCAGCTGTATCTGGACTCTGCCATTTGCAAGAAGATGACCTGTGGATGCACTACGGCAGAGAGATTGGTGACCGGTGTCCTCGCCCCGAAGTCAGTCAAGTCAATCATTAAGGACTTGGCTAACAACACATCGAGATTTTCTGCGTCGACAGATCATCAGATTTGAAGAACGACAAGATGTTTCCCATATGTGTACAATATTTTGCTACAGAAACTGGCTTTAACAAAAAAACTCTTGACTTTGAGCTCAGCGATGAAGATTCTACTCCTGTAGTGAACATGATATTTTAGGGGTCTTGACATTGTGCACATATTGTCATAATCAGCCGATAATACCAGGGTCAATTACAGGCACATGCCATCAGTCTCCATAGAGTAGCTGAAAAAAAATGACAAGATCATCAAAACTAACTGCAACTCACACGTGATTCACAATGTGCTGAAGAAGGTAACTGACGAACTGGACTGTGACGCTGAAACAACAGTAATGTCCATTTATAGTCACTTCAGCACATCAGTGAACCGCAGAATGGACCTGCAAAAGTTTTTCGAATTCATGGACTTGGGAGTGCCATGAATTGTTGAGACGTGTTAATCAGATGGCTGCCTCTGGGTCCCACTATCAGTAGGTTATTGGAATCTTGGCTGGCAATCATTTTGTATTTCATTTCTTTAGGCAGTGAATGGCCTAAGAGAGTTCATGAAAATCTGGGCATAGAAGAAGATACATGTGATCATAAGGCTAACATTAAGAAAGCTTACTTATGCTTTGTACAAAATATCTGCAGTGTTTTTTAATTATCTGTTCAAAAAGTGGAGCAGGAAAATTTTACATTCGTTGAGCTGTTTCCGGTAATGCAGGACCTGAGAACAAAAAACTGAATCATGCATAACAGAAACGTTTTTTGGATCCAAAACACATGCTGTTCTTGAAAATAAAGATATGCAGCCATTCCAGGCATCTATCATGGAAACGTTTTGTGCTACTCTCAAATTTCTTAATTTCTCAGAGTCAGAAGACGGTATTGGTTTTGCATTAAGTTACTTGTTGCTCCTCAAACCACCAGAATTTAAACATGTAAAGACTGCATGCGCTGCCATGGGCTTATTGCAGGAAGTTGACTTGGACACATTGCATGATGAATTCTGCACGGCTAAAGAAATTTTGACATGCATTTTTGCTGATTCGACTCTGCCGTTACCATGTGACAAATGACAGAAGTTTTTCCAGTGTGGTCCATACTGCTGAAGCATTTCCAGTTAACTTGTTTTATGTTGTGCTGACTGCATTGTTATTGCCTTTCTTGAAACAGTTTTCTCATTGATGAATTCCAAGTGAAGTTCAGAATGAAACAGAGCCACTGTTGCTTTGGTGAAAGCCAAACTGCAGGTTTTCCTGAATTACAGCATGACCTGCAGTGAGTTTTATGAATCTGTTTTGTATGATGACAAGCTGCTGTTATTAGCAGGTAGTAGTGAGAAATATTATTGGAAAAAGCGCCCGATGACTTTATTTATTTTATTTATTTATTTCACATTTGTTGACCGGGATAGTCCGTCTGGGTATGAGCCCATTTTCAGCGGGGGCCCGGGGAGAAAAGCTCCAATAAAACAAGAACAACATGGACAGGTACAGTGTCGGTTTTACATAGAATTTAACAGAAATATCTAGAAACAATAAAGAAAGTACAATATACAAATGAGAAATTTATTAAAATATAGTAAAGTCATATATATATATATATATATATATATATATTTGTATGAAACCATACCAAAGAAATAGACTAAGTCTTACCCAACGCTATTGGGCCTGGTATTATTTTTTCACCTGTAGTTCTGTTTGCGGTTGTCTGCATCTGTAGTTGTTGTTAGCGGTTTTTGTACGTACTGCCATTACTATTTTTTTCACTCTTCACTACAGCAAACCAGTCCTACTAGTCACTTGGTGCAACATGCAGAATTGTTTTTGACGTTTGCTGCTTGTACTGTTGTTTGAATTATAGATACAACTATAATACTAGGCTAGTTGAAATTAAAGTATTAAGTGGTTAATTGTCTGTCCCAAGTTGCTGTTAGGCCACTCTTTCCTGGATCTGTTCATTGGCTGTGGTGGATTTTACTGTAGGCTTATTGTTTTTTGTTTCTAGAATACCTGATATCCAATCCAGTAAGCAAAAAAGCATAACTAATTTGATAGAAATACTTAGTTTACAGCAGTTATGTGACAGTTTTGTATGCTAGAAAACTGTCACAAACTGCTCTAAAACACATATTTTATAATGCAAAAGTACAGAATTTTCCAGGGGGTGATACCCCTGGAGCCCCCCTCAAAATCATTTTTCCACATGCCTTCAGTGCTTTGATATCTATCATCCTGGATTTTTTCTTTAAAGTGTTGGTAACCGTAACTTCTACATTCATGTTGCTTTGGTTTACAATGAAAAAACAGTGTATAATAAAAAAAAATAAATAGAATAACAAATATAACAGAAGTCTGGTGCTGGAAGACAAAACATTACAAAACTGAAAATCATAGTCAAATAATTGCTGAAAACTAAGTAAATGTAAATGCCAGGTTAGATAAGTAGTTTATAATTGCCTTTTAACACCTGGCATCATGGGGTTTACCCCAGCTACTTGAAAGAAAACAAGTGACATTAATTCCTCAGATTAGTGAAAAGCAGAAAGCTGACTGGTGGGTTGGCTAATCTGCTCTCTTGATCAAAGATATGAAACAGCCTTTTCTCTTCCCAGTATATCTTTGGAATATATTACAATGTTGTGTTGTTGAACAGGCTTGTGTTAAGTTATATATTCCAGTTCACTAGCTAGAGTCATGATTTAAGTTGTGCACATACATTACACCATTCTTTACCAAAATAGGAACAACACAGCTGCTGATCTTACTTGCATCCTTTTCAAAACCCCCAGTGTTTGAAAACCAACAAATTACAATAATTATTCAGACTCTATTAATAAGAAAAGAGTATATTGATAATTCAGCAAATCCATGATCTGTCATACAGATGGACTGGCCTTTTTCTCCTCCAAGAAGAGTTTTATATTTTATATTTTATGATTAGTAATTTTTTCATGCTGCAAGTAGTTCTCAAAACCCTTTGTTGTAGAACAAGCCGTAAGTCAGTAAATATTTGTCTTCAGATTTCAGTAACTGCAACAGACATCTGTGTAGCACCTGTGATGATATGTGGTAGTGCCATTGGTGCCAGGGAGAGTAGGGCAGTGCATATGTAACATATGCCAGCATAGCTAGCTGGTGTTTTGTAAAGAATTTCATGTCATTTGTACAGATTTTTGTGTTAAAAATGTATTTGTATGTTTTAACAGAGAATTATGGAAGGAAAGAAGTTAATCTCAGTCCAGCTAGTTTTGAAAAATAGGTTGAAAATTAAATGAGTTGGTTTAGGCCATAAAGATTTTATCTCACAGGTCTGATTGCAGCCAGAGACAAAAATATCTGGGAAAACCAGGACTAGAAATCATACTGTGTTGTCCTTAGGGATGAACTAATTACTACTCTGGAAGGGTGGACGTTTTTGAAATTGTTTTATAGCTTTCAGATATTGTAACACATCTTAGCGAAGCTCTGGGTGTGTATTGTACCAGAGTCAAGTGACCAGATGTGATGTCATTATAAAACTAGCACTGAAACGATTCTTTAGATATTAGTGAGAGATATGATGGAACTCTTGCAACAGCACTTTGTTTTTCAGAACCTAGATTTTTTTTTGTAAAGAATTTAGAGTTAAAAAGTATGTTTATGAACAATGAAAGTATCTATGATTTGCAGCTAAAACATAGTAGTACTTTTATACCTAATGGCCCATCATGCACTAAAGCATTTTATAGAATCCCATCTGTCCTGGACAACACAAACAACACACTGTAACTATACCTATCTATGTGTGAGCAATAACCTATATATGAGTGTGTGTGTGTATGTGTGTGTGTGTGTGTGTGTGTGTGTGTGTGTGTGTGTGTGTGTGTGTGTATGTGTGTGTGTGTGTGTGTGTGTGTGTGTGTGTGTGTGTATACATATATATATATATATATATATATATATATATATATATATTATATAAATATATATATATATATATGCTCTTTCATGTATATTTGCTTGAATGTATATATGGAAATGTAAACATTTATATACTCTTATTCAGTTGTGAAATATCTTGCAATGATCTGCCAGGTGCTTATCTACTCTCATTTTATATTTTGTACCCTTGTATTTTCAACCAAAAGTAATAATATCCTCTTATTGTATATTAACTGCTGTAAAGTCTACAATCTGTATGCTACTACTTTGTAATATCTCTTTTGTAAATTTTTCGTCTCTCTGTAAACATATGGAGTTTTTCTCCACAAGACTCCGCTGAAAATGGACACTTATTGTCCAGTGGGCTATCCTGGCAAACAAATGTTAAATAATAAATAATAATAAATAAATATGATGAAAGAACTAGCCAAAGGGAAAGCCAGAAAGGATATAGAAATAAAACAAGCAGACAAAGGAGGAAGAGTAGTAGTTATGAATACTGATGACTATACTAACTGGATGCTGCAATTACTGGAAGATGAGTACATTTAAGAAGATTAATCGTTTACAGGTTAATACTGTTGTTTAGAAAGTGAAAACCTTTTTATATGACCTATTAATGGAGCGCTCCATTTCACCAGAGGTATATAATTTGGCACATCCAGTGATTCCAAATATTTACAGTCTCCCAAAAATTCATAAAGCTACTGCTAATCCACAGATGAGACCTATTGTATCAGGGAAAAGATGGATTACTACTGCTGTATCAAAATACATAGAGAAAGAGCAACATGTTATGTTACAGTACAGTAAAAGTTTTATTAAAGATGTGAATGAATTTTTAACATCATTGCATACCTGGTCAAAAAGAGAACTGTGTTTCAAGAGTGGTTTTGGTTACTCTTGATATAAAGTCACTGTTTACAGTCATACCTAATGATATAGGAATACAGTTTGTTAGAGAATTTCTTAGTAATCGTAGTAGTTTTCGTGTGACTAAAATAAATATGTTATGTTCCATGTTAGATACAGTGCTTGCTAATAATGTATTTGTTTGTTGAGAACTATTTTCATCAGCTGCTGGGGGTAGCTGTGGGCACCCCAGTAGGAAATACTTATGCAAATATAGTTTTAGCACATTGGGATGAGCAAGTCATTTATGAATCTAATGATTTTCGTAATACAATTTTGATTTTTGCAAAAGATTTGTGGATGACATATTTTTAGTATGGAAAGGGACAATAGAGTATTTAAAAGCTTTTGTAGTGTACTTGCAGAGCACAGCTACTTTTTTATTGTTCAATATGTCTTGCTCAGATTCGATAATCAATATTCTAGATGTTAATATTACACATAACTATCCATTTTTGATACATCTATTTATAAGAAGAATGTGAAGGTGATGAGATATGTACATGCATGGAACATGTATCCTGGGTATATTCATAAAATGTTGTTAAAAGCCAATTTCTGAGGGCCAGTAGGTTAAAAACCACTAACAAGGGTTTTGAAAAAGAACTAGAAGCTATGGACTCAGACTTTAAAGTAAGAGGCTATGATACACAACTAATAGAGAATAATACATTTGTGGTTAGAAGTGAAAGAAATACAACCCAAGCTGCTAATTCCGGACCTATCACAACTAAAAGAGATAGAAATGCATCTGTCAGGTATATAATGAAATATAACAGATGTACCCCTCAGATAAAATCTGTTATACAGAAATATTGGACTATACTTAAAACAGCTAATGAGTTAAGTAAAATTACAGGAGGGAGACCACAGTTTCCTATAAAAGAGAGAGGAATTTAAAGCAGTTTCTATGTTATAAAGATTTAAGTTTTATATTTAATTTAAATAAATTTAAAGATTTAAATTGGAACCTGTGTTCTGAGAGATAGCCTTACAAGACTATCTGCAAATATACAGAGCTGAGTATAGTTTTCTTTATTATAGAGTTTAATTGTTGCTTAGATATCTGTTGTCTCACTGTTCTGAGAGTCTGATCTGCAAATACACAGAGCTGAGTATATATTTTTGGTTTTATAGTTTATACTATTAGTGGTTGCTCAAATCTCTGCTGAAACTGTCTTCCCCACCCAAATTTGGTGGCTTTTGCAGTGCCCGCCCCACTGTAGATTTGATCTAGGACACTCCCCCAGTCCCATCTCTTTACCGCATGCTACCTAATAAACCCTTTCTGCACTTGCTTTTAGTCCTTTTTAATTTAGTTGCATTTTTCAAACTGTGTGTGGTCTAATATTGCTACATACTCAAGTCTGCTAGCTTGCACTGCATGTGAATTGTTTTTACTAATGTTTTTGCTACTTTTCTGTAAAAAAAAAAAACTGTAAGCCTGTTTCCTACCTTTCCTGTAACTAGTGTTCCAGATACAGATTTGCTGTATCCAGGACTGTTTGTAAGCTTCTGAGCCCCCCCCCAAGCCTTTCTGTATTGGAGGGAAGCCTTCTAGCTTATCAGTGGGAGTGGTAAGCATTAGGTAACCTGTCTACCACATAAGGAGTGGTTCTGGCCCAGAATTTGTAATTATTAGCCGTTTGGGCAATCTTCCATTTCTCTCAACTTTCTGATTTGAAAGCCTGCATTTTCACTTGTTTCTGTCCTGTAACTCATCTAGTGCAGATACAGATTCTTAGTTTTAGCACTTAAATTTGCTTATTCATACTCAGCACTTGTTCAGAACTTGTAAGCACTAAATAAGCTACTAATTACTATAGCGCTCAATCTTCCTCATTACCTAAAGGAAAACAGTTTTTGTACTTACTTTTCTCACTGGTGTTGAGAAAAACAGCTCTTGTGCTCACTTTCCTCACTTATCTAGAGGAAAATAGTTTTTTATTCAGGCATGTCCAAGGGTCAGCTCCCAGTGTTCTCCCCTGTCTATCTGATGAATCTGGGCATCTTGAGGCAATGTAGAAATTGCCTCATGTACACAGACAACCCTCTCCTCCTACCACCCAACACAGCAACCTGTGAGAGATGCACTTATCTAGCCAAACTGGAGGTAAAGCTCTCTCCAACCAAGACTGAACCTGACAGTCATGAGGAGAAGCTAAACATTTGCACCACACCACACTCATCACATAGTCTCACTACATCTACACCACCAAAATGTACACATAGAAACTCAAAAACATTCGCGAAGGCTCTCAATAATAATCTGCCTAAGCAACAGAGACCTCCAAAGCAGAAACACAAGCAACCTCCATCCCCCAACACAACCCAAATGACACATAGCCCACAGATTCAGTGTGCCACTCAAACACAGCCAATAAGGCAAAACAACATACCCAACACACTAGTCATAGGTGACTATAGTCAGGCACACTGATGTCCCACTCACCAGGCTGTCGGGTGCCAGGATCCGCCACATAACCCACTCACTCAGGTCACTCCACAACAAGTACAAATATGACTCTGTTATTGTCCATGTTGGTGTGAATGACCTGAGACGTACCTCCCTGGACTACATGAAAAGAGACATGGAAGAGCTCTGCGATCTTGTAGCCCAGGCAGGTATGACACTAGCCCTGAGTAGCATTCTGCCATCATCCAGAATGATACCGCAGTACAAGGACAAAATAATTGATTTCAACAATTGGCTAAACTTCTGGTGTCATTCAAAGGGGATCCAGTATCTGTCTGCTTGGGATGACACGGTCGACAGACCACGATGCTTTGCCACAGATGGCCTGCACCTGTCGCTCCTAGGATTCTGGATACTGGCTAAGGCTCTTGCTGCCCCTATAGTGCCTTTTTTTTGGCAGGGTTCAAGTAACAAATTCACCAACATAACAGGAACAGGCAAGCAAAAACTGAGGGTAATGCTACTCAATGCTAGAAGTCTAAATTTCAAAATGCACTCACTCGAGGCACTCCTTAAAATGGAGAACATCGATATCTGTGCAGTGACTGAGACCAGGTTCAAGGCTCCAGAGAGCACCCCTGCACTACCAAGCTATAACTCATACCACACTTTTTGGCCATCTAACCTGGACCGAAACACCAAAGGTGGAGGTGTGTCCATATTCATTAAGGATATCCACACCTCCAGGCTAGTTGCTCAGCATAATGCATCCGAGGTTATCCAAGTGCAACTAACTCTTGGCAAAACTGCAATCCAAATTGTAGCTTGCTACAGATCCACCACCATGCCCCAGGATTCCCACTCCTCTTTTCTTGATGTACTGGAAAATATTAGGGTTCAACCAAACACCCTAATAATGGGCGACTTCAACTACCTCACCATTAACTAGGAAAACTACTCATGTACTAACTCCTTAGCGCAACGCTTTCTGGAATTCATAAACTCCAATGCCCTAGATCATCTTATTCACACCCCCACCAGGGGCAACAATATCCTAGACCTAGTCATTACCAACATGAGTGACCGGTGTTCCACACCTGAAGTCAACATCTTGTTGGTCCGATCCGACCATAAGCTAATCACCCTTGATATCCACATCCCACCCCCTCCCCACATTAAGAAAACCACAGTAAGAAATTTCTCCAAAGCCAACTTCATGCTTCTTAAGACAGAAGTAGTGAACTTCATGACACCCATGCAGATGGACAATACAGTTACAGCTGCTGAATCCTACACAGATGCGCTCTGTAAGTACCTACATGAGTGCATGGATCGTGCTATCCCTAACAGAACCAAGACGCTATCCTCCAAAAAAGGAAGCCAATCTGGTGGTCCCCTGCCATAAACAAACTGTACAACAGAAGGAAGAAACTGTTGCAAAAGAGAGTAAAATCCCATGAGAGGAGGAGCTCCCTGGTCAGCCTCAGTAAGAAGCTGAGATCCCTTATAAGATCCTCCAAAGCTAGCTACGAAAATAAAATTGCCACTAATTCCAAGGACAACCACAAAGCATTCTATAGCTATGTCAAGAATCTCAATGGCAACACCCAGATCTGCTCTGAGTTACAGCACAAAGGCATGAAAATTACAGAACCAACTGATATTGCCAACATCCTGGCAGATAGGTTCAGTGCTAACTTTACCCCCCCCCCACACCCCCTAAAGGGCCCATATCTATATAGGAAGAATGCAGAGTTCCTGTAATCACAACTACGCAGGTGAAAGCTGCACTTTCTAAAGCCAAAAACACAGCATCCATGGGACCGGACAACATCCCAAGCTGCGTTTTACACGAACTTTAGGATGAACTGGCTCCCCACTTAAGCACCATGTTCAATAATAGCCTCACATCAGGCTTTGTGCCCACTGAATGGCGCACAGCAACAGTTATCCCACTCCACAAAGGGGGAGCCACCTCTGATCCCGGGAACTATAGACCTATTAGCCTGACGAGCCTGGTCTGCAAAGCCATGGAACGTATCATCATGGAACTCATAAACAAAGACATTGGTAAACTCCAAACTCTGGATCCCACCCAGTTCAGGTTTGTGAAAGGCAGATCATACCTCCTGAACCTGATTGACTTCTTTGAGGCAGTCACCAAAGCCGTAGATGAGGGTAAAGTGGTTCACACAGCCTATCTTGACCTCGCCAAGGCTTTCGACACCATCCCCATTCTGGAATTATAGCTAAACTCAATAAACTAGGCATAAATCCCTATGTCACAAGATGGGTTGCCAACTGGCTCACTGACAGAACCCACACTGTAAAACTTGCAGACTCCAAATCTGATCTCAAACCAGTGACAAGTGGAGTACCACAGGGTTCCGTCCTGGGACTGCTCCTGTTTGGTATCTACTTCTCTGAAGTACAGGCTAACACAGAAGGCCTCTGGCTAATGAAGTTCACAGATGACTACAAACTAGGAGCCATAGTCAAGTCACCAAATGATGTGAACATCCTACAGAAGGGCCTCTCTGAGACAGATGCCTGGTGTCAGAGCCATGGCCTCAAGCTCAATGCCAAAAAGTGCAGTGTCATCCCCTTTGGTAAAAACTCTGTACCCATGAACTACCACATAGGCAGCAATCTACTTAAAACCAAATGCGTGATAATAGACCTTGGGACCCAGGTGGACAGTAGTCTCTCCTTTGATAGTCACATCGCCACAGTAGTCAGGAAGTCCTTCTACGTGGCACACCTCATCATAAAAGAGTTCTCATCCAGGAAAAAAGAGGTCATCATTACCCTCTACTCATCAACTCCAGCTTTACTCCGTAGCATATCGCCTACTCAGAGGTGATCTCTGCCTAACACATAAAGCTATGTCAAACGCAGAGCTGTTGGACGTGCTACACCTAAAGAAATCCCAATCCCTCCGAGCTACACGCTCTAGGGACCTAAACCTTGTCACCACAATAAACAGGACATGCTGGAGGGATAGATTCCTATCCCAGAGACTTCCCATACTCTGGAACAGGCTACCCATCTATGTCAAGCAAAGTTCTTCATTAGCACTCTTCAAGAAAAATCTTGATGAGTGGATGGGAAATAGGAAATACACCCCGGGGATCACTTCTGTGTCTCTGCTCATCAGTGGCACAGGAAAATAACTTTCTTGGGTGGCGTAAGCCAGGGAACCTTGTTGGCTAGGCTTGCGTAGGCCCTTGGGCTGATAGTCTAGTACCTACCTATGAACCTAAGTGAAAGAAAGCCCAAAATAGTAGGAAAGGGCAATTTAAAATCCACTTACCCGTGCTATAGTTGTAATTTCTGTAGATATATAAATACATTTAATAAACTTATACAGCCACATACCCATAGAAAATTTCTTTTTACAGAGTATTCAACATGTAATATCCAGAGTGTGGTTTATTTAGCGAACTGTATAGCCTGTGAGTCATTCTGTATTGGAAAGAATAATAGAAAAAATAAAAGAAAGAATTTCCTGACACCTTACTGAAATTAGAAGTTTCCTCACTAATTGCATGGCAAAGCATATTATAATGAATGGTGTACAGCATAGTTTTACATTTATCACTTGTTATACTGGGGAATAGAGGCAGTGACCTTGCTAATAAGACAGAGATTGGGGAATATAAATGGATTAACTATTTTTGGGCTGATCATCCTCCAGGATTAAATGTCACTAATAGTTTAAAACCACTATTAAAAGAGAAACATTATTATGTGACCCAATATGAAATAGATTTTATATACAATGTTTATATGGTAAAGCTTGTTGAGCGTACAATGTTTAAACTTTTAGATTGTATAATTTTTAAACTATATGACCTTTATGTTTATCATGTGATAAATGTTGTTTCTATTGGCTGGCTTGTGATATATATTTATGCATTATAGCTTGTCTGTTCTTAGATTACACTGAAGAAGAGTTTGCTGACTCGAAAGCTTTGTTTTATAATAAACTGACCGTTTTTGGACCATTGTTTTTTTCTTTTTTTTTTTTTTTTGGAACCTGACAGGAAAAATCTATCACAGATTTCTCATGCAACCTCACATCTCATCCCGCCTTGCTGCAGTAAGCAACTCAACTCATTTCATTTTTCCTTGCTTTAGTAAGTAACCAGGGAATAGTAATTCTTTAGATCAGTAAGTAAAATATAGTGAGATTAGTTATGTACTGTTTTCCTGTATCTGTGTGAATCTATCCATGTTATTTTTAGTATTTCCTATTTTGAAACTCTGGCATTTATTGTAAATAGATAGGTTCATAGGTAGGTACTAGGCTATCTGCCCGAGGGCATTTATAAGCCTAGCCAGAATGTGCCGGCTTTGATTAATTAACTGATCCAGTAGAGCCAGTGTAGTGATCCCAGGGGTGTATTTTCTGTTACCCATCCACTCGTCAAGGTTTCTCTTGAAGATTATTAGTGAGGGGCTCTGCCTGATGTCATTTGGAATTTTGTTCCAAAGCATGGGGAGTCTCTGTGACAGGAATCTATCCCTCCAGCATGTTCTATTTATTGTTGTGGTGAGGTTTAGCTCACTAGAGCGTGTGGCTTGCAGTGACTTGGATTTCTTTAGGTGGAGCATGTCCATCAATTCTGAGTTGGACATGGCTTTGTAAGTCAGGCAGAGATCACCTCTGCGTAAGCGATATGCCACTGAGTACAGCTGGAGTATTTTCAGTTGGGCTGCATAGGACATATGTTTGAGACCAGTAATCCTCTTGGTGAGGTTCTTTTGTGGTCTTTCTAGCTGTTGCAAGTGCCTTATGAGATACATCCCAAATGGGGCATTGTACTCTATGATGGGTCTAATGAGTGACGAGTAGAGGGGCACTATAACCTCTTTATTTCTAGATGCGAACCCTTTAGTAATTAGATGGGCCACATAGAAGGATTTCCTAACTACTTTGGCAATATGATTGTCAAAGGAGAGATTACTATCTAGCTGGGTCCCCAGATCTCTTATTACCTCTTCTGTATTAAGGGGGCTGCCACCTATGTGGTAATTCGTGGGTGTTTTGTTTTTCCCAAATGGGATGACTATGCATTTTTTGGCATTTAGCTTGAGGCCATGACTTTGACACCAGGTGTCTGTCTCAGTAAGGCCCTTTTGGAGGATGTCCGCGTGTCAGCCTGAGAGACAATTATGGCTCCCAATTTGCAGTCATCGGTGAACCTGGTTAGCCATAGTCCCCCTGTGTTTACCTGTACTTCTGAGAAGTATATGCTGAGTAGAAGGGGTCCCAGGACCGAGCCTTGCGGAACACCACTTGCGACTGGTTTAGAGTCAGACCTGGAGCCAGCTATTCTTACCATGAGTTCTGTATGTAAGCGAGTTGGCAACCTATTTCATGACACAGGGGTTTATGTTCAGGATGGTGAGTTTTTCTGTAATACCCGAGTGGAGAATGGTGTTGAAAGCCTTGGCAAGGTCAAGGTAGGCTGTGTGAACCACCTTTCCCTCATCTATGGCCTTGGTGACTGTCTCGAAGAAGTCAACCAGGTTTAGTAGGCATGATTTGTCCTTAACAAAGCTGAACTGGGTTGGGTCAAGTGTTTGGAGGTTCCCAGTGTCTTTGTTAATGAGTTCTATGATGATGCGTTCCATAGCCTTGCAGACCAGGCTAGTCATAGTTACCAGGGTCAGTTGTGGCCCCTCCTTTGTGGAGAGGAATAACCATTGCTGTGCGCTATTCTATGGTCACGTAGCCTGTGGAGAGGCTGAGGTTGAACAGCATGTTTAGGTGGGGGGGTTAGTTCATTCTGCAGTTCATGCAAGACACAGCCTGGGACACCATCTGGTCCCATTGACACTGTGTTTTTGGCTTTTGAAAGGACTTTCACCTGTGCGTTTGTGATTTTTGGGACACTACACTTTTCCAGTATTGTTGTGGGCCCTTTTGGAGGTGAGGGGGGGTGAAGTTTGCACTGAATCTATCTGCCAGGATGTTAGCAATATCAGTAGGTTCTGTATATTTGTGCTATTTTGCACTAGTTCAGTGCATATCTTCGAGTTGTCACTTAGCTTCTTAACATAGCTAAAGAAGGCTTTGTGGTTATCTTTTGAATCCTTGGCTATTTTTCTTTTGAAGTTAGCCTTGGATGATTTCATGAGGGACCTCAGTTTCTTACTGATACTAATCAGGGATGTCTTTCCTTCTTGGGATTTGCTTTTTTTCTGAACTAGTTTCCTCCTTCTATTGTATAGCCTGTTTATTGCAGGGGTCCACCAAACTGGTTTCCTTCTGTTAGAGGAGTGAGTCTTGCTTTTTCTAGGGATGGCATGATCCATGCATCCTTGTAGGTGCTCATAGAGTGCATTTGTAAAGGTTTCTGCATATTGGGCAGTGTTATCCTTCAGCGTGGGGGCTGTGAAACTTACCACCTGTCTTAAGTAAGGTGAAGTTTGCTTTAGAAAAGTTTTTTACTGTGGTTTCCTTAGTTGGGGTGGTGGTGGGGTGTGGACATCCAGAGTGATTAGTTTATGGTCTGATCTAACCAGTGACGGGTTGACTTCCGGTGTGGAACACCCATGTTGGTGATGACCAGGTCCAATATGTTTTCACCTGTGGTAGGGGAGTTTACTAGCTGATCCAGGGCATTTGAGTTGATGAATTCCAGGAAGCGCTGGGCTTGGGAATTTGTACTCGATTAGTTTTTCCAGTGAATGGTAGGGTAATTGAAATCGCCCAATATCAGGGTGTTTGGTAAGACCTTCATGTTTTCCAGTGTCTCCAGAAAGGTGGAGTGGTGGTCCTGGGTCATGGAGAGTGATCTGTAGCAGGCCACAATTTGCATTGCATATTTGCCCGATGTTAGTTGCACATGGATAATCTCAGCGGTATCATGCTGTGCAGCTAACCTGGAGGTGTAAGTATCATTGATAAATATGGATCCACCCCCTCCTTTTGTGTTTCAGTCTGTGTTCTGTGGCCAAAACGTGTGGTATGAGTTGTAGCCCGGTAGTGCTGGGGTGCTCTCTGAAGCCTTGAACCAGGTTTCAGTTACCGCACAGATGTCGACGTTCTCCATACTGAGGAGTTCTTCGAGAGGGTACATTTTGAGATTTAAACTCCTGGGGTTTTGTTAATTGTCCTGTTTACGGAGGTGAGTTTGACTTTTGAGCCTTGCCTAAAAAAGGCACTATGGGGGCAGCAAGAGCCTTGGCTAGTATTTGAAAGCCTAGGGGTGACAGATGCAAAATGTCTCTTGCGAAACAATGCGGCTTGTCAAGCATGTCGTCCCAGGCTGACAGACACTGGATCCCCTTTGAATGACACCAAAAGCTTAGCCAATTGTTGAAATTAATCATTTTTTTCTTTATACTGAGGTATCATTCTTGGTGAGGGCAGGATGCTACTCAGGGTCAGGGTCATACCAGCCTGGGCTACATTATCAGAGAGCTCTTCCATGTCTCTTTTCATGTAGTCCAGGGAGGTACGTCTCAGGTCATTCACACCAACATGAACAATGACAGAGTCATATTTGTACTTGTTCTGGAGTGACCTGAGTGCTTGTGTTATGTGGTGGATTCTGGCTCCCGACAGGCAGCTAACAGTAACCTTCTGCTTGTCCAGCCTAGTGAGTGGGATGTCAGTGTGCCTGACTATAGAGTCTCCTATTACTAGTGTGTTAGGTATGTTATTTCACCTTAAGGGCTGTGATTGTGTGGCACACTGATTTTGTGTGTTGTGTGTTGTCTGGTTTGTGACAGGAAGTGCAGGTTGTTTAGGTGTCTGCTTTGGAGGTCTCTGATGCTTTTGCAGGTTTTTATTTAGAGCATCCAAGTATGATTTTGTGTATTTATGTGTATTTTTTGTCAGTGCTGTTTTAGTAGGTCTGTGTGCAGCTGGAGTTGTAGTGCAAGTGTTAACCTTCTCCTCTTGACTGTCTGTTCCAGTCTTGGGTGGAGACAGCTTAGCTTCCAGTTTGTCTGTATAATTGCATCTCTTGCATATGTTAGTGTTTTGTGGTAGGAGGAGAGGGTTATCTGTGTACATGAGGCAGTTGTAACATTGCCTCAGGATACCCAGATTCACCAGCTGGACTGGAGAGTGCACCTGAAGTTGCCCTTTGGTCATGCCTGAATAGTAGGGTGAGCTGCTTAGTCGCTTGGTTGGTGAGGGGTGAATAAAGAGTCTTGCCCTGCTGGTCAGTCAGTGTCAGGGTATAGTAGTGCTTGCCATTGGGTCTGAGCAAGTGCTGGGCTGTAAGATGCTTTTTGAGTGCTTAGGTTGAGAGTTAGACTAGTTTCAAGGAGACTTAGTGGAGCCGGGAATAATGTAACTGTGGCTAACCATCACTGCCCGGTGCGCAAAGCCGTGCAAATGTGGTTTTTATAGTAGGGGAAATGAAAGAGATAGAAATTAGCCCAAAATGGCCAATAAACTACTAACTTTTGGGCTGGAACCACTCCTCCAGGGACAGATAGGTTTCTCAAAGCTCCCCTCTCTGAATTTTATCTGAATAAAGAAGTGTTTTTAAAGGTGTTGGTGTGGGACTGTTTACGGGTCAAGGAACAAGATATCGTAGATTTTATTATTGTTGAACTGTTCCTTAGTGTTACGAGTTATTTTAAGGTATGGGCAACTCAGAAACTAGTATCACAGCCCTGAATTCAGCACTAGCCTGAAAACTGGACTATACTAGCTTCGAAAGGCAGGAAACAAGGATTTTTTTTTTAAAGATAAGGCAAAAACAGTAAAAAATACACTCAAAACAGCTCTAAACGACTACAAACGATCAGAAAAGGCTATCACACTTTAGTGTGTAGCCTACAACAGTTAAACAAATTATTTAAACAAAAAACAACTTTTTAAAAGTGCAGGCAGTCAAATAAGTACAATATGTGAAAAAAACAAGCTTTTAAATCACAATAAATGCTGGAATATCTGTGTTTAGGTGGAAAACAGTTAAGTACAGCAAGAAAGTACAGAAAACTGATATTTAATATTTTCAGATATTTTGTATTTTCATGTTCTTTTATTATTCATTTTTAAACATATTTAAACTTTTCATTGTGGCTGGTCATTTAGAGAATACTTTTAATATCTTAAGAGTACTTGTGCTTATTTTAGTGACACTGTGGCCTCTCCTGAAAGCCTTGCTGCATTGGTGAAACTCTACCATTTGTATTAGTATTCATTTTACTCAGCATGATTGAGTACCCTTTTAAGGGCCTTAGAGCAGCTGACTGGTGGCAGTGTAATTATCTTATAGTCTGGGCACAGGTAGCACAGCTGGTAAATCTGTCCCAGCCTTTCTCAGGTGTGTGTGTGTGTGTGTGTGTGTGTGTGTGTGTGTGTGTGTGTGTGTGTGTGTGTGTGTGTGTGTGTGTGCATGTGTGTGTGTGTGTGCATGTGTGTGTGTGTGTGTGTGTGTGTGTGTGTGTGTGTGTGTGTGTGTGTGTGTGTGTGTGTGTGTGTGCGCATGTGTGTGTGCGCATGTGTGTGTCAACTACTTGGAACGGGGACACAGAACTCCAAAATGATCAGTGTGAAGTCTTATTTGGGGCCTGGAGAGAGAGAGTCCATCCCTGGGTCTGGACTTCATAGGTTCATAGGTTCATAGGTTGGTACTAGGCTATCAGCCCTAGGGCCTATACAAGCCTAGCCATAACAATTCCCTGGCTATTTCTTCCCACATTATTTACTTTCCTGGACCCCTGTCTAGTAGGGCGACTGACGTGATCCCTGGGGTGAATTTCTTTTCTCCCATCCAATCGTCAAGGTTCCTCTTGAAGAGGTCCAAAGAGGCACTCTGCTTGACATGTATGGGCAATCTATTCCAGAGTCTGGGGAGTCTCTAGGTCAGGAACCTATCCCTCCAGCATGTTTTGTTTATTGTGATGACAAGGTTTAGATCCCTGGAGCGTGTAGCTCTGAGGGATTGGGATTTCTTTAAGTGTAGCATGTCCAACAGCTCTGGGTTTGACATGGCCTTGTATGTTAAGCAGAGATCCCCTCTGAGTAGACGATATGCGACAGAGTATAGCTGGAGTTTTTTAAGGCGGTCAGCATAGGGCATCTGCTTTAGGCCTGTGATTCTTTTAGTGAGGTATTTCTGAGGCTTTGCCAGTTGTTGCAGATGTCTTGAGAGTTACATACCAAATGGGGCATTGTATTCTATAATGGGTCTAATGAGGGATGAGTACAGTGGGACAATGACCTCCTTTTTTCTGGATGAAAAGCCCTTCGTGATGAGGTGTGCCCCATAGAAGGATTTCCTGACTGTTGTGGCGATGTGGTTATCGAAGGTGAGACCACTGTCCACCTGTGTCCCGAAGTCTCTTATCACACTTTCTGTGTTTAGTGTACTGCCACCTATATGGTAATTCATGGATACATGTTTTTTCCCAAAGGGGATAACAATACATTTCTTGATATTGAGCTTGAGCCCATGGCTCTGGCACCAAGCATCTGTTTCTGTAAGGCCCTTTTGTAGAGTATCCACATCATTTGGGGATTCAATAATGGCTCCCAGTTTGCAGTCATCTGCAAACTTTGTTAGCCAGAGTCCCTCAGTATTGACCTGTACTTCAGAGAAGTAGATGCCAAACAAGAGCGGCCCCAGGACTGAACCCTGAGGTACTCCACTTGTCACTTGTCTGGAGCTGGATTTGGAGTCGGCTACTTTTACAGTGTGGGTTCTATCAGTAAGCCATTTAGCAACCCATTGGGTGACATAGGGATTAATGCCCAACTTAGTAAGTTTATCTATGATTCAAGAGTGGGGGATGGTGTCAAATGCCTTGGCAAGGTCTAGATAGGCTGTGTGGACCACCTTACCCTTATCCATGGCTCTGGAGACTGATTCAAAGAAGTCAATCAGGTTCAGGAGACAAGATCGGCCCTTCACAAACCCAAACTGGGTGGGGTCTAGTGTTTGAAGGTTGCCAATGTCTTTGTTTATAAGTTCCATGATAATATGCTCCATGGCCTTGCAGATAAGGCTTGTCAGACTGATGGGACGGTAGTTTCTGGGATCCAAGGTGGATCCCCCCTTGTGGATTGGGATAACTGTATCTCTGCGCCACTCAGTGGGCATGAAACCTGAGGTGAGGCTATGATTAAACATGACCCTTGGGTGAGGTGCCAGTTCATATTGTAGTTCATGTAGTACACAGCCCGGGATGTCATCTGGTCCCATGGATGCTGCATTCTTGGCTTTAGAGAGTGCGTTTTGTACCTGTGTGGCCGTTATTACTGGAATTTGGCAATCTTCTGGTATTGAGATGGGCCATTTAGGGGGTGAGAGGGGTGAAGTTGGCACTGAATCGATCTGCCAGGATATTGGCAATATCCTTCGGATCAGTATATTTAATGCCATTCTGTTTTAGCTCAGAGCAGATCTGAGTATTGCCATTTAGATTATTGACATAGTTATATAATGCTTTGTGGTTGTCTTTGGAATCTTTGGCAATTTTATTTTCGTAACTAGCTTTGGAGGATTTTATGAGGCATCTCAGTTTCTTACTGAGGCTAGTAAGGAAGTTTTTTGCATCCTGGGATTTTCCTCTTTTCTGCAAAAGTTTCTTCCTTTTGTTGTAAAGTTTGTTTATGGCAGGGGACCACCAGATTGGCTTCTTTTTTTTTTGGATGAGAGCATTTTGGTTCTATTTGGGATGGCACGATTCATGGATGAGTTGATGTGCTCATACAGTGCCTTAGTGTAGGATTCAGCAGTTGAACTTTCAGTTCCCGTCTGCATGGGTGTCATGAAGTGTATCATTTCTGACTTGAGTAGCATGAAGTTGGCTTTGGAGAAGTTTTTTTATGGTGATTTCTTTACTGGGGGGGTGGGGGTGGGATGTGGATGTTAAGGGTGATTAGCTTATGATCAGACCTGACTAACGAGGGGGTGACCATAGGTATGGAGCATTGATTTCCCATGTTGGTAATGACCAGGTCTAGGATATTGGAGCCCCTGGTGGGACTATGGATTAGTTGATCCAGGGTGTTGGAATTTATGAATTCCAAGAACCGTTGCGCAAAGGTGTTGGGACATGAGTACTTTTCCCAGTTAATGGCAAGGTAGTTAAAGTCACCCAGTATTACGGTGTTTGGTTCCATCTTAATATTTTCCAGTATGTTTAGAAAGGTGTAGTGAGAATCTTGGGGTATGGTGGGGGATCTGTAGCAAGCTACAATTTGGATTGCAGTCTTACCTAGTGTTAGTTGCACTTGGAGAATTTCAGGCACATTGTGTTGGCCAACTAGCCTGGTGGTGTGAATATCCTTGGTGAATATTGACACTCCTCCACCTTTAGTGTTTTGGTCCTGGTTTGGTGGCCGAAAAGTGTGGTAAGAGTTGTAGTCTGGTATTGCAGGGGTGCTCTCTGGAGCCTTGAACCAGGTCTCAGTTACTGCACAGATATTGATGTTCTCCAATTTTAGGAGTGCTTCGAGAGATTGCATTTTGAGGTTTAGACTTCTAGCATTGAGTAGCATTACCTTCAGATTTTGCATGCTTGTACCTGTTACGGTGGTGGTTTTGTCCTTTGAATTTTGCCTAAAAAAGGCACTATAGGGGTGGCAAGAGCCTTAGCCAGTAACCTGAATCCCAGGGGCGACAGGTGCAGACCATCTCTGGCAAAGCATCGTGGTCTGTCAATCATGTCATCCCAGGCAGACAGATACTGGATCCCCTTTGAATGACACCATAAGCTTAGCCAATTGTTGAAGTCAATCATTTTATCCTTATATTGTGGTATCATTCTGGGCGAAGGCAGGATGCTACTCAGGGCTAGGGTCATACCTGCCTGGGCCACATGATCCGAGAGCTCTTCCATGTCTCTTTTCATGTAGTCCAGGGAGGTTCGTCTCAAGTCATTCACTCCAACATGGACAATGACAGAGTCATATTTGTACTTGTTGTGGAGTGACTTGAGTGCATGCATTATGTGGCGGATCCTGGCACCCGACAGGCAGCTGACTGTAATTTTCTCCTTATTCAACCTGGTGAGAGGGACATCAGTGTGCCGGACTATAGAGTCACCTATGACTAAAGTGTTAGGTACATTGTCTTGCCTTAGGGGCTGTTGCTGGGTGGCACACTGGTGTTGTGAACTATGTGACACATTGGTTGTGATTGGTGTTTGTCTGCGTTTCCTCTTCAGAGGTCTTTGTTGCTTGGGCAGGTTACAGTTAAGGGCCTCTGCATATGTGGATTTAGTGTTGCTATATGTGGGTGTTGGTGGTGCGGGTTTAGAAGGGCTATGTGTTGCTTCAGGTGTAGTGTGAGTGTTAACCTTCTCCTCTTGACTGTTTAGCACAATCTTGGGTGGAGAGAGCTTTGCTTCCATTTTGGCTATGTAAGTGCATCAGGTTGTAGTGTTGGGTGGTAGGAGGAGAGGGTTGTCTGTGTACATGAGGCAATTGCTGCATTGCCCCAGTATGCCCAGATTCACCAGGTAGACAGGAAAAATCACCGGAAGCTGACCCATGGACATGCCTGGTTTGGGGCTTTTTTTTTCTTTGTAAAGTATAGGAGCTGTTTCCTTAGCAAGGTACTTTGCAATTATAGCTTGTTTAGTGCCTACTATTAATTTCTCCTTGTTAACAAGGAAAGTTCAGTGTTTTTGCATGAGTTTAAGGCTTCCTAGTGCTTTCCAGCAGGTATTAGAAAAAGTGCTAGTCACAGGGATGCTTAAAGGTAAGATTGAAAAGAATGCACTCTGCAGTGTGCACTAGAGAAGTTAGATGTGAAAGTAGGTAACTTGAGTTTTACCTGTTTAAAAAGTTAAGGTTTAGTGGAGAGTTACTATTTTTAAAACAGCAAGATGGATTGAAAGGGGTGGTCACTTTTATATTTTGGTACTATGAAATACTGTAGGAAGGCCAATAAATTTAAATAAATGAAGGGGTGGGATTTCAAAAATGATGATTTTGTGATTACTCACATAAGACAGTGAAAGTAGAGAGAAATGAGATATATGGTCAGATTAACATAAGAGGCGGGCAACTAGAAAGAAAGTGGTATTTAACAAGACAACTTAAATGGGTGGGAGGGCGGGAAAAAATTCTGCCTGACTCAGAACAGAGAGAGCTGTGGTCTCTTTTGAAGTTTTAATATGCTGTTAAAACAGAATGCAAGCAAAACACAAGGTAAAGAAAACAAACTACAGTATTCAAAATATAGCAAGGCAATACAGTAATACAAAAAATAAAAGCAAACTAACCTTTCCTTCACAGCAAAGTGTAGCAGAGTCTGGATGAGCCTTTCTGGTAAAGCTCTGAAATGTTTTAGTTTACTCCTTAAATAGAAATTTTAGTTCCTAGCTCCACCCCCTCTGTTAACAAGTGATTAACCTTAAGTGACCTCTTCTGTCTTATGAATGAGTCCTTAATTAATCAGTTCTTATTTCTGCCTGACTCAGAACAGAGATAGCTGTGGTCTCTTTCAAAGTCTTAATATGCTGTTAAAACAGAATACAAGCAAAACACAAGGTAAAGAAAACAAACTACAGTATTCAAAATATAGAAAGGCAATACAGTAATACAAAAAATAAAAGCAAACTAACCTTTCCTTCACAGCAAAGTGTAGCAGAGTCTGGATGAACCTTTCTGGTAAAGCTCTGAAATGTTTTAGTTTACTCCTTAAATAGAAATTTTAGTTCCTAGCTCCACCCCCTCTGTTAACAAGTGATTAACCTTAAGTGACCTCTTCTGTCTTATGAATGAGTCCTTAATTAAACAGTTCTTATTTCTGCCTGACTCAGAACAGAGAGAGCTGTGGTCTCTTTCGAAGTTTTAATATGCTGTTAAAATAGAATGCAAGCAAAACACAAGGTAAAGAAAACAAACTACAGTATTCAAAATATAGAAAGGCAATACAATAATACAAAAAAATAAAACCAAACTAACCTTTTCTTCACAGCAAAGTGTAGCAGAGTCTGGATGAGCCTTTCTGGTAAAGCTCTGAAATGTTTTAGTTTGCTCCTTAAATAGAAATTTTAGTTCCTAGCTCCACCCCTTCTGTTAACAAGTGAATAACCTTAAGTGACCTCTTATGTCTTATGAATGAGTCCTTAATTAATCAGTTCTTATTTCTGCCTGACTCGGAACAGAGAGAGATGTGGTCTCTTTTGAAGTTTTAATATGCTGTTAAAACAGAATGCAAGCAAAACACAAGGAAAGGAAAACAAACTACAGTATTCAAAATATAGAAAGGCAATACAGTAGTACAAAAAAAAAGCAAATTAACCTTTCCTTCACAGCAAAGTGTAGCAGAGTCTGGATGAGCCTTTCTGGTAAAGCTCTGAAATGTTTTAGTTTACTGCTTAAATAGAAATTTTAGTTCCTAGCTCCACCCCTTCTGTTAACAAGTGATTAACCTTAAGTGACCTCTTCTGTCTTATGAATGAGTCCTTAATTAATCAGTTCTTATTTCTGCCTGACTCAGAACAGAGAGAGCTGTGGTCTCTATTGAAGCTTTAATATGCTGTTAAAACAGAATGCAAGCAAAACACAAGGTAAAGAAAACAAACTACAGTATTCAAAATATAGAAAGGCAATACAGTAATACAAAAAATAAAAGCAAACTAACCTTTCCTTCACAGCAAAGTGTAGCAGAGTCTGGATGAGCCTTTCTGGTAAAGCTCTGAAATGTTTTAGTTTACTCCTTAAATAGAAATTTTAGTTCCTAGCTCCACCCCGTTTGTTAACAAGTGATTAACCTTAAGTGACCTCTTCTGTCTTAAGAATGAGTCCTTAATTAATCAGTTCTTATTTCTGCCTGACTCAGAACAGAGAGCTGTGGTCTCTTTTGAAGATTTAATATGCTGTTAAAACAGAATGCAAGCAAAACACAAGGTAAAGAAAACAAACTACAGTATTCAAAATATAGAAAGGCAATACAGTAATACAAAAAATAAAAGCAAACTAACCTTTCCTTCACAGCAAAGTGTAGCAGAGTCTGGATGAGCCTTTCTGGTAAAGCTCTGAAATGTTTTAGTTTACTCCTTAAATGGAAATTTTAGTTCCTAGCTCCACCCCCTCTGTTAACAAGTGATTAACCTTAGGTGACCTCTTCTGTCTTATGAATGAGTCCTTAATTAATCAGTTCTTATTTCTGCCTGACTCAGAACAGAGAGAGCTGTAGTCTCTTTCGAAGTTTTAATATTCTGTTAAAACAGAATGCAAAAGAAACACAAGGTAAAGAAAACAAACTACAGTATTCAAAATATAGAAAGGCAATACAGTAATGCAAAAAATAAAAGCAAACTAACCTTTCCTTCACAGCAAAGTGTAGCAGAGCCTGGATGAGCCTTTCTGGTAAAGCTATGAAATGTTTTAGTTTACTCCTTAAATAGAAATTTTAGTTCCAAGCTCCACCCCCTCTGTTAACAAGTGATTAACCTTAAGTGACCTCTTCTGTCTTATGAATGAGTCCTTAATTAATCAGTTCTTATTTCTGCCTGACTCAGAACAGAGGGAGCTGTGGTCTCTTTTGAAGTTTTAATATTCTGTTAAAACAGAATGCAAAAGAAACGCAAGGTAAAGAAAACAAACTACAGTATTCAAAATATAGAAAGGCAATACAGTAATACAAAAAATAAAAGCAAACTAACCTTTCCTTCACAGCAAAGTGTAGCAGAGTCTGGATGAGCCTTTCTGGTAAAGCTCTGAAATGTTTTAGTTTACTCCTTAAATAGAAATTTTAGTTCCTAGCTCCACCCCTTCTGTTAAGAAGTGATTAACCTTAGGTGACCTCTTCTGTCTTATGAATGAGTCCTTAATTAATCAGTTCTTATTTCTGCCTGACTCGGAACAGAGAGAGCTGTGGTCTCTTTTTAAGTTTTAATATGCTGTTAAAACAGAATGCAAGCAAAACACAAGGTAAATAAAACAAACTACAGTATTCAAAATATAGAAAGGCAATACAGTAATGCAAAAAATAAAAGCAAACTAACCTTTCCTTCACAGCAAAGTGTAGCAGAGTCTGGATGAGCCTATCTGGTAAAGCTCTGAAATGTTTTAGTTTACTCCTTAAATAGACATTTTAGTTCCTAGCTCCACCCCCTCTGTTAACAAGGGATTAACCTTAAGTGACCTCTTCTGTCTTATGAATGAGTCCTTAATTAATCAGTTCTTATTTCTGCCTGACTCAGAACAGAGAGAGCTGTGGTCTCTTTCAAAGTTTTAATATGCTGTTAAAACAGAATGCAAGCAAAACACAAGGTAAAGAAAACAAACTACAGTATTCAAAATATAGAAAGGCAATACAGTAATACAAAAAATAAAAGCAAACTAACCTTTCCTTCACAGCAAAGTGCTTCAGAGTCTGGATGAGCCTTTCTGGTAAAGCTCTGAAGTGTTTTAGTTTACTCCTTAAATAGAAATTTTAGTTCCTAGCTCCACCCCTTCTGTTAACAAGTGATTAACCTTAAGTGACCTCTTCTGTCTAATGAATGAGTCCTTAATTAATCAGTTCTTATTTCTGCCTGACTCAGAACAGAGAGAGCTGTGGTCTCTATTGAAGTGTTAATATGTTGTTAAAACAGAATGCAAGCAAAACACAAGGTAAAGAAAACAAACTACAGTATTCAAAATATAGAAAGGCAATACAGTAATACAAAAAATAAAAGCAAACTAACCTTTCCTTCACAGCAAAGTGTAGCAGAGTCTGGATGAGCCTTTCTGGTAAAGCTCTGAAATGTTTTAGTTTACTCCTTAAATAGAAATTTTAGTTCCTAGCTCCACCCCCTCTTTTAACAAGTGATTAACTTTAAGTGACCTCTTCTGTCATAAGAATGAGTCCTTAATTAATCAGTTCTTATTTCTGCCTGACTCAGAACAGAGAGAGCTGTGGTCTCTTTTGAAGTTTTAATATGCTGTTAAAACAGAATGCAAGCAAAACACAAGGTAAAGAAAACAAACTACAGTATTCAAAATATAGAAAGGCAATACAGTAATGCAAAAAATAAAAGCAAACTAACCTTTCCTTCACAGCAAAGTGTAGCAGAGTCTGGATGAGCCTTTCTGGTAAAGCTCTGAAATGTTTTAGTTTACTCCTTAAATAGAAATTTTAGTTCCTAGCTCCACCCCTTCTGTTAACAAGTGATTAACCTTAACTGACCTCTTCTGTCTTATGAATGAGTCCTAAATTAATCAGTTTTTATTTCTGCCTGACTCAGAACAGAGAGAGCTGTGGTCTCTTTTTAAGTTTTAATATGCTGTTAAAACAGAATGCAAGCAAAACACAAGGTAAATAAAACAAACTACAGTATTCAAAATATAGAAAGGCAATACAGTAATGCAAAAAATAAAAGCAAACTAACCTTTCCTTCACAGCAAAGTGTAGCAGAGTCTGGATGAGCCTTTCTGGTAAAGCTCTGAAGTGTTTTAGTTTACTCCTTAAATAGAAATTTTAGTTCCTAGCTCCACCCCTTCTGTTAACAAGTGATTAACCTTAAGTGACCTCTTCTGTCTTATGAATGAGTCCTTAATTAATCCATTCTTATTTCTGCCTGACTCAGAACAGAGAGAGCTGTGGTCTCTTTTGAAGTTTTAATATGCTCTTAAAACAGAATGCAAGCAAAACACAAGGTAAAGAAAACAAACTACAGTATTCAAAATATAGAAAGGCAATACAGTAATACAAAAAATAAAAGCAAACTAACCTTTCCTTCACAGCAAAGTGTAGCAGAGTCTGGATGAGCCTTTCTGGTAAAGCTCTGAAATGTTTTAGTTTACTCCTTAAATAGAAATTTTAGTTCCTAGCTCCACCCCCTCTGTTAACAAGTGATTAACTTTAAGTGACCTCTTCTGTCTTAAGAATGAGTCCTTAATTAATCAGTTCTTATTTCTGACTGACTCAGAACAGAGAGAGCTGTGGTCTCTTTTGAAGTTTTAATATGCTGTTAAAACAGAATGCAAGCAAAACACAAGGTAAAGAAAACAAACTACAGTATTCAAAATATAGAAAGGCAATACAGTAATACAAAAATAAAAGCAAACTAACCTTTCCTTCACAGCAAAGTGTAGCAGAGTCTGGATGAGCCTTTCTGGTAAAGCTCTGAAATGTTTTAGTTTACTCCTTAAATAGAAATTTTAGTTCCTAGCTCCACTCCCTCTGTTAACAAGTGATTAACCTTAAGTGACCTCTTCTGTCTTATGAATGAGTCCTTAATTAATCAGTTCTTATTTCTGCCTGACTCAGAACAGAGAGAGCTGTGGTCTCTTTTGAAGTTTTAATATGCTGTTAAAACAGAATGCAAGCAAAACACAAGGTAAAGAAAACAAACTACAGTATTCAAAATATAGAAAGGCAATACAGTAATACAAAAATAAAAGCAAACTAACCTTTCCTTCACAGCAAAGTGTAGCAGAGTCTGGATGAGCCTTTCTGGTAAAGCTCTGAAATGTTTTAGTTTACTCCTTAAATAGAAATTTTAGTTCCTAGCTCCACCCCCTGTTAACAAGTGATTAACCTTAAGTGACCTCTTCTGTCTTATGAATGAGTCCTTAATTAATCAGTTCTTATTTCTGCCTGACTCAGAACAGAGAGAGCTGTGGTCTCTTTGAAGTTTTAATATGCTGTTAAAACAGAATGCAAGCAAAACACAAGGTAAAGAAAACAAACTACAGTATTCAAAATATAGAAAGGCAATACAGTAATACAAAAATAAAAGCAAACTAACCTTTCCTTCACAGCAAAGTGTAGCAGAGTCTGGATGAGCCTTTCTGGTAAAGCTCTGAAATGTTTTAGTTTACTCCTTAAATAGAAATTTTAGTTCCTAGCTCCACCCCCTCTGTTAACAAGTGATTAACCTTAAGTGACCTCTTCTGTCTTATGAATGAGTCCTTAATTAATCAGTTCTTATTTCTGCCTGACTCAGAACAGAGAGAGCTGTAGTCTCTTTTGAAGTTTTAATATGCTGTTAAAACAGAATGCAAGCAAAACACAAGGTAAAGAAAACAAACTACAGTATTCAAAATATAGAAAGGCAATACAGTAATACAAAAAATAAAAGCAAACTAACCTTTCCTTCACAGCAAAGTGTAGCAGAGTCTGGATGAGCCTTTCTGGTAAAGCTCTGAAATGTTTTAGTTTACTCCTTAAATAGAAATTTTAGTTCCTAGCTCCACCCCCTCTGTTAACAAGTGATTAACCTTAAGTGACCTCTTCTGTCTTATGAATGAGTCCTTAATTAATCAGTTCTTATTTCTGCCTGACTCAGAACAGAGAGAGCTGTGGTCTCTTTCGAAGTTTTAATATGCTGTTAAAACAGAATGCAAGCAAAACACAAGGTAAAGAAAACAAACTACAGTATTCAAAATATAGAAAGGCAATACAGTAATGCAAAAATAAAAGCAAACTAACCTTTCCTTCACAGCAAAGTGTAGCAGAGTCTGGATGAGCCTTTCTGGTAAAGCTCTGAAATGTTTTAGTTTACTCCTTAAATAGAAATTTTAGTTCCTAGCTCCACCCCCTCTGTTAACAAGTGATTAACCTTAAGTGACCTCTTCTGTCTTATGAATGAGTCCTTAATTAATCAGTTCTTATTTCTGCCTGACTCAGAACAGAGATAGCTGTGGTCTCTCTTGAAGTTTTAATATGCTGTTAAAACAGAATGCAAGCAAAACACAAGGTAAAGAAAACAAACTACAGTATTCAAAATATAGAAAGGCAATACAGTAATACAAAAATAAAAGCAAACTAACCTTTCCTTCACAGCAAAGTGTAGCAGAGTCTGGATGAGCCTTTCTGGTAAAGCTCTGAAATGTTTTAGTTTACTCCTTAAATAGAAATTTTAGTTCCTAGCTCCACCCCCTCTGTTAACAAGTGATTAACCTTAAGTGACCTCTTCTGTCTTATGAATGAGTCCTTAATTAATCAGTTCTTATTTCTGCCTGACTCAGAACAGAGAGCTGTGGTCTCTTTTGAAGTTTTAATATGCTGTTAAAACAGAATGCAAGCAAAACACAAGGTAAAGAAAACAAACTACAGTATTCAAAATATAGAAAGGCAATACAGTAATACAAAAATAAAAGCAAACTAACCTTTCCTTCACAGCAAAGTGTAGCAGAGTCTGGATGAGCCTTTCTGGTAAAGCTCTGAAATGTTTTAGTTTACTCCTTAAATAGAAATTTTAGTTCCTAGCTCCACCCCCTCTGTTAACAAGTGATTAACCTTAAGTGACCTCTTCTGTCTTATGAATGAGTCTTTAATTAATCAGTTCTTATTTCTGCCTGACTCAGAACAGAGATATCTGTGGTCTCTTTGAAGTTTTCATATGCTGTTAAAACAGAATGCAAGCAAAACACAAGGTAAAGAAAACAAACTACAGTATTCAAAATATAGAAAGGCAATACAGTAATACAAAAAATAAAAGCAAACTAACCTTTCCTTCACAGCAAAGTGTAGCAGAGTCTGGATGAGCCTTTCTGGTAAAGCTCTGAAATGTTTTAGTTTACTCCTTAAATAGAAATTTTAGTTCCTAGCTCCACCCCCTCTGTTAACAAGTGATTAACCTTAAGTGACCTCTTCTGTCTTATGAATGAGTCCTTAATTAATCAGTTCTTATTTCTGCCTGACTCAGAACAGAGAGAGCTGTGGTCTCTTTTGAAGTTTTAATATGCTGTTAAAACAGAATGCAAGCAAAACACAAGGTAAAGAAAACAAACTACAGTATTCAAAATATAGAAAGGCAATACAGTAATACAAAAATAAAAGCAAACTAACCTTTCCTTCACAGCAAAGTGTAGCAGAGTCTGGATGAGCCTTTCTGGTAAAGCTCTGAAATGTTTTAGTTTACTCCTTAAATAGAAATTTTAGTTCCTAGCTCCACCCCCTCTGTTAACAAGTGAATAACCTAAAGTGACCTCTTCTGTCTTATGAATGAGTCCTTAATTAATCAGTTCTTATTTCTGCCTGACTCAGAACAGAGAGCTGTGGTCTCTTTTGAAGTTTTAATATGCTGTTAAAACAGAATGCAAGCAAAACACAACGTAAAGAAAACAAACTACAGTATTCAAAATATAGAAAAGCAATACAGTAATACAAAAATAAAAGCAAACTAACCTTTCCTTCACAGCAAAGTGTAGCAGAGTCTGGATGAGCCTTTCTGGTAAAGCTCTGAAATGTTTTAGTTTACTCCTTAAATAGAAATTTTAGTTCCTAGCTCCACCCCCTCTGTTAACAATTGATTAACCTTAAGTGACCTCTTCTGTCTTATGAATGAGTCCTTAATTAATCAGTTCTTATTTCTGCCTGACTCAGAACAGAGAGAGCTGTGGTCTCTTTTGAAGTTTTAATATGCTGTTAAAACAGAATGCAAGCAAAACACAAGGTAAAGAAAACAAACTACAGTATTCAAAATATAGAAAGGCAATACAGTAATACAAAAAATAAAAGCAAACTAACCTTTCCTTCACAGCAAAGTGTAGCAGAGTCTGGATGAGCCTTCTGGTAAAGCTCTGAAATGTTTTAGTTTACTCCTTAAATAGAAATTTTAGTTCCTAGCTCCACCCTCTCTGTTAACAAGTGATTAACCTTAAGTAACCTCTTCTGTCTTATGAATGAGTCCTTAATTAATCAGTTCTTATTTCTGCCTGACTCAGAACAGAGAGAGCTGTGGTCTCTTTTGAAGTTTTAATATGCTGTTAAAACAGAATGCAAGCAAAACACAAGGTAAAGAAAACAAA
>NC_056741.1:1708249271-1708317125 GCF_019279795.1 Protopterus annectens | reverse complement strand
CTGTACCTTAAATTACCTCTTCTGTCTTATGAATGTGTCCTTAATTAATCAGTTCTTATTTCTGTCTGACTCAGAACAGAGAGAGCTGTGGTCTCTTTTGAAGTTTTAATATGCTGTTAAAACAGAATGCAAGCAAAACACAAGGTAAAGAAAACAAACTACAGTATTCAAAAAATAGAAAGGCATTACAGTAATACAAAAAATAAAGCAAACTAACCTTTCCTTCACAGCAAAGTGTAGCAGAGTCTGGATGAGCCTTTCTGGTAAAGCTCTGAAATGTTTTAGTTTACTCCTTAAATAGAAATTTTAGTTCCTAGCTCCACCCCCTCTGTTAACAAGTGATTAACCTTAAGTGACCTCTTCTGTCTTATGAATGAGTCCTTAATTAATAAGTTCTTATTTCTGCCTGACTCAGAACAGAGAGAGCTGTGGTCTTTTTCGAAGTTTTAATATGCTGTTAAAACAGAATGCAAGCAAAACACAAGGTAAAGAAAACAAACTACAGTATTCAAAATATAGAAAGGCAATACAGTAATACAAAAAATAAAAGCAAACTAACCTTTCCTTCACAGCAAAGTGTAGCAGAGTCTGGATGAGCCTTTCTGGTAAAGCTCTGAAATGTTTTAGTTTACTGCTTAAATAGAAATTTTAGTTCCTAGCTCCACCCCCTCTGTTAACAAGTGATTAACCTTAAGTGACCTCTTCTGTCTTATGAACGAGTCCTTAATTAATCAGTTCTTATTTCTGCCTGACTCAGATCAGAGAGAGCTGTGGTCTCTTTTGAAGTTTTAATATGCTGTTAAAACAGAATGCAAGCAAAACACAAGGTAAAGAAAACAAACTACAGTATTCAAAATATAGAAAGGCAATACAGTAATACAAAAAATAAAAGCAAACTACCCTTTCCTTCACAGCAAAGTGTAGCAGAGTCTGGATGAGCCTTTCTGGTAAAGCTCTGAAATGTTTTAGTTTACTCCTTAAATAGAAATTTTAGTTCCAAGCTCCACCCCCTCTGTTAACAAGTGATTAACCTTAAGTGACCTCTTCTGTCTTATGAATGAGTCCTTAATTAATCAGTTCTTATTTCTGCCTGACTCAGAACAGAGAGAGCTGTGGTCTCTTTTGAAGTTTTAATATGCTGTTAAAACAGAATGCAAGCAAAACACAAGGTAAAGAAAACAAGCTACAGTATTCAAAATACAGAAAGGCAATACAGTAATACAAAAAATAAAAGCAAACTAACCTTTCCTTCACAGCAAAGTGTAGCAGAGTCTGGATGAGCCTTTCTGGTAAAGCTCTGAAATGTTTTAGTTTACTCCTTAAATAGAAATTTTAGTTCCTAGCTCCACCCCTCTGTTAACAAGTGATTAACCTTAAGTGACCTCTTCTGTCTTAAGAATGAGTCCTTAATTAATCAGTTCTTATTTCTGCCTGACTCAGAACAGAGAGCTGTGGTCTCTTTTGAAGTTTTAATATTCTGTTAAAACAGAATGCAAGCAAAACACAAGGTAAAGAAAACAAACTACAGTATTCAAAATATAGAAAGACAATACAGTAATACAAAAAATAAAATCAAACTAACCTTTCCTTCACAGCAAAGTGTAGCAGAGTCTGGATGAGCCTTTCTGGTAAAGCTCTGAAATGTTTTAGTTTACTCCTTAAATAGAAATTTTAGTTCCTAGCTCCACCCCCTCTGTTAACAAGTGATTAATCTTAGGTGTCCTCTTCTGTCTTATGAATGAGTCCTTAATTAATCAGTTCTTATTTCTGCCTGACTCAGAACAGAGAGAGCTGTGGTCTCTTTCGAAGTTTTAATATTCTGTTAAAACAGAATGCAAGCAAAACACAAGGTAAAGAAAACAAACTACAGTATTCAAAATATAGAAAGACAATACAGTAATACAAAAAATAAAATCAAACTAACCTTTCCTTCACAGCAAAGTGTAGCAGAGTCTGGATGAGCCTTTCTGGTAAAGCTCTGAAATGTTTTAGTTTACTCCTTAAATAGAAATTTTAGTTCCTAGCTCCACCCCCTCTGTTAACAAGTGATTAATCTTAGGTGTCCTCTTCTGTCTTATGAATGAGTCCTTAATTAATCAGTTCTTATTTCTGCCTGACTCAGAACAGAGAGAGCTGTGGTCTCTTTTGAAGTTTTAATATGCTGTTAAAACAGAATGCAAGCAAAACACAAGGTAAAGAAAACAAGCTACAGTATTCAAAGTACAGAAAGGCAATACAGTAATACAAAAAATAAAAGCAAACTAACCTTTCCTTCACAGCAAAGTGTAGCAGAGTCTGGATGAGTCTTTCCGGTAAAGCTCTGAATTTTTTTAGTTTACCCCTTAAATAGAAATTTTAGTTCCTAGCTCCACCCCCTCTGTTAACAAGTGATTAACCTTAAGTGACCTCTTCTGTCTTATGAATGAGTCCTTAATTAATCAGTTCTTATTTCTGCCTGACTCCGAACAGAGAGAGCTGTGGTCTCTTTCGAAGTTTTAATATTCTGTTAAAACAGAATGCAAGCAAAACACAAGGTAAAGAAAACAAACTACAGTATTCAAAATATAGAAAGACAATACAGTAATACAAAAAATAAAATCAAACTAACCTTTCCTTCACAGCAAAGTGTAGCAGAGTCTGGATGAGCCTTTCTGGTAAAGCTCTGAAATGTTTTAGTTTACTCCTTAAATAGAAATTTTAGTTCCTAGCTCCACCCCCTCTGTTAACAAGTGATTAACCTTAGGTGTCCTCTTCTGTCTTATGAATGAGTCCTTAATTAATCAGTTCTTATTTCTGCCTGACTCAGAACAGAGAGAGCTGTGGTCTCTTTTGAAGTTTTAATATGCTGTTAAAACAGAATGCAAGCAAAACACAAGGTAAAGAAAACAAACTACAGTATTCAAAATATAGAAAGGCAATACAGTAATGCAAAAAATAAAAGCAAACTAACCTTTCCTTCACAGCAAAGTGTAGCAGAGTCTGGATGAGCCTTTCTGGTAAAGCTCTGAAATGTTTTAGTTTACTCCTTAAATAGAAATTTTAGTTCCTAGCTCCACCCCCTCTGTTAACAAGTGATTAACCTTAAGTGACCTCTTCTGTCTTAAGAATGAGTCCTTAATTAATCAGTTCTTATTTCTGCCTGACTCAGAACAGAGAGCTGTGGTCTCTTTTGAAGTTTTAATATGCTGTTAAAACAGAATGCAAGCAAAACACAAGTTAAAGAAAACAAACTACAGTATTCAAAATATAGAAAGGCAATACAGTAATACAAAAAATAAAAGCAAACTAACCTTTCCTTCACAGCAAAGTGTAGCAGAGTCTGGATGAGCCTTTCTGGTAAAGCTCTGAAATGTTTTAGTTTACTCCTTAAATAGAAATTTTAGTTCCTAGCTCCACTCCCTCTGTTAACAAGTGATTAACCTTAAGTGACCTCTTCTGTCTTATGAATGAGTCCTTAATTAATCAGCTCTTTTTTCTGCCTGACTCAGAACAGAGAGAGCTGTGGTCTCTTTTGAAGTTTTAATATGCTGTTAAAACAAAATGCATGCAAAACACAAGGTAAAGAAAACAAACTACAGCATTTAAAATATAGAAAGGCAATACAGTAATACAAAAAATAAAAGCAAACTAACCTTTCCTTCACAGCAAAGTGTAGCAGAGTCTGGATGAGCCTTTCTGGTAAAGCTGTGCTCCTTGTGTGCTTTTAAGGGAAATTGTGGTTGTTGCAGAGGGCAACTTTTGGAAATACTGTGTGTATCCATTTTTGTTCCTGTGGCCATCACTCACCAGTTTCAGTTGTGAAGATTCAGGCTACTTGATTACTGGCCCAAAATAAGGACCGTCACAGCACCTACATGATTCTACACATTTTCCAGACAAACAAATCATATATATATATATATATATATATATATATATATATATATATATGTATATGTATCTGTATCTATATCTATTTGTCTGTATGTCTATCTAAAGGAAAAGCATGCGTTCTTCTTTTAAGTGGCTATCCTAGAGCCCTGCCCCCGAGTAAGTGTCTTGCTCAGGATTCCTTAATAGATAAATTTAACGATTTAACAAATTGAGGGCAGGAGTACAAGATTAAGCTTATTACCAGCTCCTTATCTTAATTCTGTGAGTTAAACTGCCATACATGGTTAATTGTTGTCAGGACTGAGTTTCAGCTTGTGATTCCTCCTATTTTTTACAGTGTTACAAGGGATTTCACTGAAGAAGCATAGCACTGTTGCCTGAAGTATTCTTCATAGTTAAGACAAAGAGAAGCATACTTCATTTAATTGGCATATTGTCTACTTAGCTCAAATTGTTTTAAAAATGTTAACTTTTTTGAATACCTTGGCCTCTGGCTAGATCTAGTCCTCTTTCAGTGTACCTTAGGATAGTAATGCATAGTAGAGTCAGCTCACATCAAGAAGAACCTGTACTGTACACTGCCAAATTGGTTGTGAAACATCTGCAGTCTTGGGAAAGCACTTATTTGTAGCACCATCTGAATGTGTTATCCCTTTCATTACTGGCACAGCTATAACCAGCATCTCAAAACTACAGATGCTCTGAATTTGTGTGTCAGTACTTCACTCCCCCTAAAATGGAACCTAACTGTCTTTCTTTTTCTAGAATGGGTTAGGAATCATTTAAAAATATTTCTGCAGGAAACTACCTTTGGAGTTGGCACTGGGCAGTGGTAGATAAATGAGTCTATATTACAACGTCAAACTCACAGGAGTCTGAATGTTGTAATATCGAACCCAAATGTTTGAAACATAAAAATAGCAAAGCCACGGAACACCGATTTTTTTTGGAACCCCCCCACATTAGTTTAAGTTGAAAGTGTATGTGTTTTTTTTTTTTTTTTGTACCAGAACAGCGATTTTTTTCCCCTGGGAAAAAAATCACCGTTATGTGTTTTCGTACTTTTTGGGTTTCGAACTTAACAGTTCGATATTACATTGTTCGCACTCCTGTGAGTTTGACAATGTAATATAGACCCTAGATAAATGGCATATGCCTAGATATGTCTAGATGTTATTATAGGTTTTTAGGTTCATAGGTGGGTACTAGGCTATCTGCCCAAAGGCATTTATTAGCCTAGCCAGAATGTGTTGGCTTTTGCCACCACCTTAGATTAGTTCCCTGTGCCTCTGTCCAGCAGAGCCAGTGACGTGATCCCCGAGGTAAACTTTTTGTTTCCCATCCACTCGTCAAGGTTTCTTTTGAAGAGTGTTAGCGAGGAGCTCTGCCTAATGTAGATTGGGATCTTGTTCCAAAGCATGGGAAGTCTTTAAGATAGGAATCTATCCCTCCAGCACGTCCTATTTATTGTTGTGGTGAGGTTTAGATCCCTAGAGTGTGTGGCTCAAGGGGATAAGGTTTTCTTTAGGTGGAGCATGTCCATCAATTCTGGGTTGGACATGGCCTTGTATGTCAGGCAGAGATCACCTCTGAGTAGACGGTATGCAACTGAGTACAACTGGAGTTTCTTCAGTCGAGCTGCATAGGGCATCTGTTTGAGGCCAGTGATCCTCTTGGTGAGGTAATTCTGTGGTCTTTCCAGCTGTTGCAGGTGTCTTGTAAGGTACATCCCAAATGGGGAGTTTTACTCTATGATGGGTCTGATGAGTGATGAGTAGAGAGGCACAATGACCTCTTTTGATCTGGATGCAAACCCTTTTGTGATTAGGTGGGCCATGTAGAAGGATTTTCTAACCACTTTGGCAGTGTGATTATCAAAGTTGAGATTACTATCTACTTGGGTCCCCAGATCCCTTATTACGTCTTCTGTATTTAGGGGACTACCACCTCTGTGGTAGTTTGTGGGTTCTTTGTTTTTTCCAAAGGGGATGACTATGCACTTTTTGGCATTTAGCTTGAGGCCATGATTTTAACACCAGGTATCCATCTCAGTGAGACTTTTTTGGAGGATGTCTGTGTCAGCCTCTCAGTTATAGCCCCTAGTTTGCAGTTGTCTGCAAACTTGGTCAGCCATAGTCCTTCTGTGCTTGCCTCTACCTCTGAAAAGTATATGCCGAACAGGAGGGGTCCCAGGACTGAGCCCTGGGGAATGCCACTTGTAACCGGTTTAGAGGCGGACCTAGCTCCCGCAACTCTCACCATGTGGATTCTGTCCATGAGCCAGTTGGCAACCCATCTTATGACGTAGGGGTTTATGTTCAGGCTGGTGAGCTGGTCTATAATACCAGAATGGGGAAGAGTGTTGAAGGCCTTAGCGAGGTCTAGGTAGGCTGTGTGTACCACCTTTCTCTGGTCTATAGCCTTGGTAACTGTCTCAAAGAAGTCCACCAGGTTTAGGAGGCATGTTCTTCCCTTAACAAAGCCAAACTGTGTAGGGTCCAGTGTTTGGAGGTTCCCAATCTCTCTGTTAATAAGTTCCATGATGATGCGCTCCATAGCCTTTTAGACCAAGCTAGTTAGGCTTATAGGGCAATAGTTCCCGGGGTCTGTTGTGGCTCAACCTTTGTGGAGAGGAATAACCGTTGCTGTGCGCCACTCTATGGGTATGTAGCCTGTGGAGAGGCTGAGTTTGAACAGTGAGTTTAGGTGAGGGGTTAGTTCATCTTTGAGCTTGTGTAGGATGCCTCCTGGGATACTGTCTGGTCCCATTGATGCTGTGTTTTTGGCTTTGGAGAGGGCTGTTTTAACCTGAGTGTCTGTGATTTCAGGGACTCTACATTCTTATGGTATGGTTATGGGCCCTTTTGGGGGTGAGAAGGGGGTGAAGTTTGCGCTAAACCTGTCTGCCAGGATGTTGGCGATATCGGTCAGTTCAATGTATTTTGTGCCATTCTGCACTAACTCCAAGCAGATCTGAGCATTTCCACTTAGATTCTTGACATAGCTAAAGAATGCCTTGTGGTTATCTTTGGAGTCCTTGGCAATTTTTCTTTCAAAGCTCGCCTTGGATGATTTTATGAGGGAGCGTAGTTTCTTGCTGATAATGATCAGGGATGTCTTCCCTTCTTGGGATTTTACTCTTTTCTGTACTAGTTTCTTCCTTCTATTGTATAGCTTGTTTATGGCAGGAGTCCACCAGACTGGTTTCCTTTTCTTGGAGTTTTCTTTTGGTGTTATTATACAATAATGTTATCTTTCCACTTTTAAATAATGCCATTATATGCCAGAGCTTCGTTTGCTTTCCATGTTTCTTAATTGATATGAGTTTCTGGGTATGTATTAGTAGGTTTACTATCATATTCTTGAAAACATTTCCATTGAATGACCATAATGTTGATGGAAAATGTCGATTTCCACACATCTAAATGGCAGAATGTCTGAAATGAGATACCCAACCTTCCTGGTTCGACTAGTTCGACATAGCAGGAGATGAAGTCAGTCAACCATAATATGCACATTAATGTGCCGTTACACTTAACGGTCAATGGTACATTAATTGTATACTCCCCCACACCCCCTGCACATTAAATATTCCAACTCCGAGACTGCACTACAGTGAAGAAATGGGCTAATTCCCTGTTCCTCACTGAACCGCGACTTCTCTACACAATGTCGAATCCAAAATATTGACCTGCACTACCCATTCGCTGTAGTGTAGTCAATCATTTTTGGTACGACATAATGCCAACTTGGAAACTGCAAGTTGACCACATGGCGGTCGACTGATGCAGTTTCCAAGTTTTGATTGTAAACCGAATTAGTAATATACTGCACATATGCCCACTATTAAGAGGGAACACTTGCACAGTGCATCTCTTACTGTTTAATGCTATTGTATTTTTTATCTTTGTTTCTTTTTCTGCTGGCTATGAATAAGTGAAAAGTTCATTAGCTGTGTTACAGTCTAAGAAGCTGTTGAATAAGTCACATCCACAAATATGTAAAGCTGAAGAAAAGATGCAGTTGTTATATTTTGGAAAGTAAAAGCAAAGCAAATTTTTTGAAGAAGTGGATGTATTTTTATGGGGGATGACTTTACACCATTACTGTCTTAAAAAGGGTAATGCCATTTTGAGTTGCAATAATCTAAGTTCAGTCTGTTTGCTTATCACAATCATGAATGGATGACAGCTTGGAAACTCAGGGCCAGTGTCAACTTGACACCAACAGATGCTAATGCTTTAACTTATGAATAAACTCTAACGTCAATATCATCTTTATCTCCTTTCTGACTGGATGCTTTTGAGCTTATGGTACCAGTAGGTTCTTAATTTAATAGTTTTTTTTTACCCTTAGGACTGTCTCTGTTGAAAGCATTCAGTTAATTTTTTATGCTTGACAAGTTCAGTTGCTATATAGACTAAATGTATTTGTAGCTCCCTCCAAGGCTTTAAACATTATAAGATACATTTGCTTAACTCATCTCCTTCCTAGTTGTCTATTTTTATAAGTCACCCAGTTTATTCATATGATTACCTCATTTGGCCTTGCCATTTGGCTAACAATGATCTCCAAATGAAGTCTGCTATCCTGAAAGTAACTTGGCTATATACAGGCACAGAATACTTGATAACTTAAACCTGTAAACTTGTGCATGCTGGCTTAAAAAGACCCATCCCTATCACTCTGTCCGATTACATACTTTTGAGTGGTAGCTTTTGTTTTGCTCTTTCTTTACCCAGATACTTTACCCTTAGAGCTTGTTACTTGCTCATCACAAAAATCTCTCATTTTGCCTTGCCTGGTTGCCATTCACCCAGTGTAACCACCAAACTATATTACAGCATAGAAAGAAGATGGAAAAATGGATGGCAGCAGCAGCTCAAGCCAATTGGTGCTACCCCCCCCCCCCCATAAAGAGCGTTGTAGATTAAAAAGTAATTTGAATGCATTTAGGACAGTAGTAGCATGTGATTAAAAAGTAACTCCTGTCATCTCATCCCCTGTGTATTATTATTAGTTTTGATTATTATCATTCTTATTATTACAATTATTTTTATTATTGCTGTTTTGTGAAATGGTTTCTGCTTTAGTTTTTAGTGATTTGTTTTGAGTTATTTTCATGTAAATAAAACATGGTAGCTAGATCTTCTGTTACATTTAGTCAAGAGAACCTGCCAAATGTCACAGCATATAAGAAGAGTTAAAGCAGCCCACTGAGTACTTTTATTGACAGCAGACATTTCATAAGTATTGGAAAATCCTTTAAACCTTCACCCTTTCTTAAGCAAAGATAACTACACTGAGATGCATTTAACTCAAATGAAATATTAAATGCATTAAATATGAAGTGACAAGGGATACCATAGGTGTAAATACTGACAGGTTAACTTACTGGGAGCTAATAAGCATTTCTTCCTTGTCATCCTTTTTTCACCATGTATTCTACATAGTACAAAAACATCAATGCCTCCAATGGTTTATCAGAAGGTCACATTCACTTAAAAATACTATATAGTTTACAAAACATAAATATGCTTCCATAAATGTGTGTGTGTGTGTGTGTATGCATGTGTGTGTATGCATGTGTGTGTGTGTGTGTATGCATGTGTGTGTATGTGTGTGTGTGTGTGTGTGTGTGTGTGTGTGTGTGTGTGTGTGTGTGTGTGTATATATATATATATATATATATATATATATATATATATGTATATACATATACATGTGTGTGTGTATATGTGTGCGTGCGTGTTTGTGTGTATATATATATATATATATATATATATATATATATATATAATCTATACATGTGTGTGTGTGTGTGTGTGTGTGTAAATAAGTTCAGTAGCAGATGCTTACTCTTCATACAGTTTTTACTGATTTTTAGTGTAACTAAGTAATATTGTTTTTGGTGCAAACTGGATGTTGTGCATGACAAAAATTACTATATAACAGTAGGGTGTGAATTTCTGTATATTTTGTAGTTATTTTTATGTATTTATTTATTTATTGCATTTGTTTACCGGGAAAGTCCACTGGGCCTACAAGAGTCCATTTTCAGTGGAGGCCTGGGGAGAAAAGCTCCGACAAGTACATAGATACAGAAAATATTAAACATTAATTGGTGCAAAAGTAGATACAGTGTTACACATAATGATTACAGTAATATATAGAGAATATATACATAAAAGCAGAAATATTATTGGTTGCCAGATGAATTCATTCAGAGAAGTATAAATAGAGATATATAAATCAGTATTATTGTACCAGTATCAACAAGTGATGAAAAATAATGATTATGGAGAAAATATCATCAGTCAGCAGTGGCAAAAAGCAGTTTAGTTATCATATATTTGTTTGAAGGTGGTGGTGGTATATGGTTTCCTGGCTGACAGAAATGTCAGTGGTATTATTTTGAACATAAAACACTTAACTGATGTGAGTAGTTAATTAAAAATGCTGATAATATAATGTAATAAAAGACATCACCTTCTTATCTGGCATATGTGTATATTTGAAAAAAGACTACATTTGTAGAGTAGTTCACATGGAGTTTTAAAATACTAACCTGTCTTCAAAACTGCAGTGATTACTCTGATGTGCAACACTTGAAAATGACCATACATTAAATAATAAGAAAGGTGTCTGCAATATCTACATAACCATTCAGAACAGAAACATCTCCTCAATAAAAATCTTTCCTTTCTGACAGGTTATTCACTCATTCATCGACATGATTGCAGTGAGAATGCAGGACACAGTCTTTTTGTAAACCATATTGAAGCACTGAAGTGAAACCACAATTACAAATATGTACATAAAATAAAGACACAAGAGGAAACAACTGCTCAGCTGACCTTGGTTTTGATGGATTACAAATAACAAGAATTGCTGGTATGGCAATAATGTATAGTTAGATCATAGTCAGAATGGTTTCTACATTTTAACAAGTCACTGTTATGAGTTCTACTGGAATTTGATTTTACTTCCCCCAAGGTGTACATTGTACTTACTGCATGAATAAACAATCTGCCTCATTATCTTGACACTTCCAAAGCCTGTAATTAACTGTAAACCATTAAATATAGGTTTTACCCTGCAATAATATAGTATGAGATTAAACACAACTAATTACCTATGAATTTAGCAGAAAAGATTTGTGATAGGTTAATTCAAGCACAAAAAGAGATTGGCTAGGCTTGAAATGGCCTGCAAGGACAGCTAGCCTAGTACTTACGTATGAACCTGAAATGAAACCTGTACCTTGAGCTCATGTTACTGTCATATTACTTGAAACGTACAGGGTCACAAACTGAGAATTTGGATTCTGTACTGATGATGCACAGAAGTGAAGGAGAAGATTTTGATTCACACCCTAAAACAAATGTTGATCATTGACCTTAATCTTCATTTTTGTATTTAATGATGACCAGACTGATATGCATGGTCTCTTCACTGGGGATTTTCTTCAATGCCTATAGTTCAGATTGTTGATGAGTGATGCAGGAATTAATATCACAGTTAGGCAGGGAAAAGGATATAGTTTGTTTTCACGATTAAAAAGTTGTCAGGCTCCAGGAGCTCTAAAGTTGAGTGGCTGTAACACTTGGACTTTTGCTGTTTGCAGGGGTAAGCTGAGACATCCCAACATTTAAGAAAACAAGAGGAAACTTCCAGATGCTCACCATCCTCTATCCCTGGCTAGGTAATTTTCTAAAGTGCAATGTCCAGTGCCATTTTTGTTTTGTTTTGTTTGGATTGTTTCCTTTAGAGACAGTGCTGAAAATCTCTATTATTAATTTATATTGGGCAGCTGAATAAAGTAAAAACCTTTGTTTTATACCTCTCAATAGCCATAATTTATCAAAATATCCAGATTTCATACCTCATATTTTGGTGTATTCCTTATAAGGTTTGTGGAATTATGGCAAATTGTTGAGGATAGCAGTTCCTACATAATGGCAGGCACTTGAGTTTGAAACTTGATTTTCTTCAGAAAATTCATGCTAATACAAATCCTTTTGTCCCAGTCTCCTTCAATAAATACACCACACCAAATTGCATTTGACAACCTTTATTAAACTTCCATAAACATAACTTTATCAAGCAATATTTTAATTTATTGATCACAGCATGAACATCTATATAACCATTTACTGGAGTAGTTGTAACCTCGCTCATCCTAACCAAAGAAGTTGCGTCCTCAGCTCCACTTGCTTACTTTTACTTATCAAGCAGTGTCCTCCCTTTCACTTGCTTTCTTTTACTTATCAAACAATGTCCCAGTGCTCACTTTCATTCCTAACTCATTGAATTAAACATCCAACACCAGTAGAACAGAAGAGGGACAGACCTATCCCTCTTCTCCACCTAAACAACAAACCTATAAAAATAACCACACAATCCTCACTGTTTCTAAAAGAGGGAGATATGGCAAGTAACAAGTTCACACCAAAATCTGATCCCATCAGATGTTGAACCCCATCCACATCAGTTAATTCAAAATATCTACATATTCCCCATTTCCATATATTTCCTTTAACTAGAAGCAGTATGTGAGGGGTTCAAAAGACCCTCCCTGCCTTGCCCCAAGGCCTGCTTAGCTAACCAATCAACCAACCAAATCCCAAAGTCCATCCTAACCTCATGCTGTTGTGACTCCACTCCACCTAAACTCCCCATAAGACAAACTAAACCCTCCTCATCACCAAAAGCCTCCACAAACTTCTGTTGTTTGTCAGCTGCTCCACCTGCTTTACCTAGCCTTTATGTACCTCATCCTCACTTGTCCCCCACTACTCCCTAACCACACCACTCTAACATGCCTGAATGACCAGCTAAGAGTGTATCATTACCAGTGACCTCATTGTGCACTGCTCCAGGGCCAGCCCTGGATTCTGTCACCACTGGATGCTCCACCTCTGTCTCAAAACAATTCTTTAGATTGTGTGACAATAGCTGCCCATTTCTGGCTCAAAGCTCATGCACCAGCCATCTAGCAAAACAGAATACTATTACTACAGGGAAAAAAAAACACAGCCCCAATTGGTGCACCTTTTATGTGTAAAGTAAACACTTTAACAAATATGCAACCTTCCAGTCTCCTAAAACAGGGCCACACACATATAATAAATGAAGCTTGTCCTTAAAGTGACAATCAAACCCTGTGCTTTACCTTTGTGAGGCAAACACCTTAACCATTATGTTCCCCACTACCTCTTCAACCTCTTAGGGCAAGAAATGTGGACAAAGCGTGACAAAATGGGGGAACAGATTTTAAACATTACTCTTATAAACCTAGCAATGTGCTAGAGTAACAGAGTTTGTTATCTTACATCTTCTGAAGGATTTGAAGTATGAAAATCAAATACATGTCATTATTTAGTGATTTCATCTCATTGATAGCAACGATTTTATGAGGTCTAGACCAAATTAAGCCAAAAACTGGACATTCCGTGAAAATCTGTACAGATAAGGAACTACTCTGACAATGGCAGAAACTATTTATTTAAAAAAAATGAACATTTTATATTAACTGTACATATCCACTACTGTTTCTTATTGGTTATCTGGCTGTAGCCCGCTTTCTAAAATTAAATTCTGTAGCACCTAGTATGCAATGTTACTGAATCAAAAACACTTAAAATATTGATGGGGACTTGCTATTCTTTGCTTCCTAACCCTGCAAGTGCTTGCGATGAAATTATAACTCCATACTGCACATAAAATAACAACACCTGAAAATAAGTTTATCGTTATAGCCACCAAAGGTGCCCTTCCCCAACAGTGAAGAGGATTCCCCCATATCCCCTACATCAGAACTCCTCAGCCCTGAGAGATATGGACTCAAACAGAGCCCCTTATTCACAGTTACATGGCTCCAGCTGCAACTGCGCAACAAAACATTAACATGTACAACTGCAGAGGCTGTCAGATATAAAAACAACAGCACTACAACATTCATACAGTTATCTGTTCCACTTTGGCTGGAAAGACTTCAGCGACTTCTTCCTGTCAGGTGTGCCACTAGATGCCAGTGGTTAGGAAATACATAGCCGAAATGCATTCCAGGGATAAAGGTAGGTAAAGTTGTGAAGAAAAGCTTGGCTTCTTAGTGGCTCATCTGTAGCTGTAGACCTTCCAAGCCATAAAACTGATGGAGCTACATATTATGACTACCAACAGAACTCTGGACTCCGGCCCCGCGACATGCAGGCCAAACCCGCCACACACAACCACAAATGGAAGACTCCACACAAACAACCCATCCAGTCCAATACGCTGGACCAACTCACCCCACCATTGAAACGCACAGGCAAAAACACATCAAACCTAAAAATAAATTCAATTTCCAATTTATTTAACACAGAACACACATCCCTACCTCTTGGCAAATCAGCTGCAGGAAAACTAAGAATTTCAACTGGAAAACCACTTATTAGAAAGAAGGATAAAAAGCACTATACCACCATTACTCACCTCATCATTCATACTACTCTTAACCCAAGGCCTATCTGACCACCAAAGTACCTACAGGTCATCTCAGACGTAACCACTTTAGCCCCTCCTTGAACTAACCTAATTTCCTCCCAACCCTCCTACTTTCCCAATTTAACCCTTCCATCCCCACAACTATCTTCCACTCCCATTACTATTCTTACCTGACCCTCACCCAAGATGTCCCAGGACAAATTGGTTTGTTCCCAAACCTTAATTACTCTGTCAACTTTCTAACTTTATAAAATGGATATTTAACATCTGTCCAAAATGCAAACCAGGAACGAATACAACACAAAACCAATCCAGTAAACCCCCAGGACTTGCACTGTTAAAGCAAAAACTTTTATTGTACAAAGTAACATCTGTCCCAATTTTTGGGCTAGTGTTCCGCCATTATTTTTGTAAATGTCCAGAGTTCTTCTTCTGAGGTTGAGAGGTACAATTTAATGCAGTTGTTCAGATTACCTTGCCTAAATTTTATTATCCATCAGTCAAACAAATATCATTTTGCATAGGGAAGAGTCCCCTATCCTATCACCATATGTGGGTGTTTAACCTCTCACCCCAGCATACTTTATGCACTCAGAGGAATATTGCAGCTTACAAAGGGTAGATTTTTTTTACTGTGTATAGTTTTATAGTTATAGTCCACAAAGTAGTTTTGGGTGTCTGGGTTCAAGCATATGAGCATCAGGACTTGTACTTCATTCAATCAAATCTTTATTTATATATGTATAATTAGTCAAGTTACAATAAATAAATATTAAGCATAGCACACAGAATCAAAAATTCATCCATTAGGTTATAAATTAAAAAAATGCAGTAAGATATAAAAACTAAAATGGATCCCAAATTGCCCTATGAAATAAATTGGCCTTAAGGCACCTTGTAAAATTAAGAATCACACTGACAACGTTGTTTGTTAGTGAGAGCCAAAGGTTAACAGCATAGGAGGAAAAGAAGAGACAATTCCAGAGTAATCATCGCTAAAACTAATGGTTCCTAGCAGCTCAAAGGTAGCCTAGGGAAGAATATGCAATGGCCAAAGGGGCGCCAACAACTTTTACAAACACAAGACTTTAAACTCAATCACAAGGACTTTAATGTTGATTTGATACTTAATGGGAACCTATCAGAAAGGAAGAAGGATTTGAAAGCTATGACTATATTTGGAAGCTAATGTATGAAGTTTCACCACTCAGTTCTGTGCTCCCTCCTGCATGTCAAGATTAGTTTTAGAAAGCCATAGCTAAAAGCATTCACTCAAAAAATACTATTAAACTTTCATGTCCAGACTTTCAACACAAACATATATTATATACTCCCAGAGGGGACATAAGGACAACGAAAAAATGCCTGCTGAAATGTAACAGAACCAGTCATACATATTTTGACAGTGCTCCTAGCATTTACCTACCTAACATCTGGAATCAACTACCTCCTGATAGCTGTACAGCCCAATCCTTTTCTCAATCAAATCTTAATGCATTGAATTACTGCAGTACCCCCTTAACTGCAAATAATGCTCAGTTACATAAACAATCATAAATTATCACCATATCAAATCTACAGGGCACAGACATCTGAGGATGATATCACAGTACTTATTTTGCACTCACTCAAAGTATGGGAATTGAATTCACTTTGTCTTATATCATATCATTAGCTCCTTATACTGTGCACACAATGTTTTACATTGTATGTCAGGTACTGTTATCATTATACTAACCTTTGACCTTGTATGAGTATTCATTAGTTTGTCATTTGTTCATTTGTACGTCTTTATTTTTCACTTATTGTTTAAATTCCATGTCTTATGTTATTCATTGCCGCACCCATTTATATAAATGTCTGAAAATTTGGAGGGGCATAGCTTGCAGGACCCCTTGAAAATAAGGTATCCACCAGCAGGTGGTAAACAAAAGATTAAATAAATAAATGAAATAAAGCTAAAGGCATTCACATGATAAATGACAAAAGGCCTGCATAAGCATTGGCAGGTTATTAAGTGGCAATAAATAGGTTCATAGGATAATACTAGGTTATTGGCCCGGAGGCCCTTATAAGCCTAGTCAAGAATTTTGCCCATGTTCCCTCAGAGTCAACACCTGTTTCCCCTGTCCAGCAGGGACACAGGTGGGATCTCAGGGGTGTATTTTCTGTTTCCCATCCAGTCATGCAGGTTCCTGTTAAAGAGGGCTAGAGGGGTACTCTGCTTGACCTGGAGAGGCAGTCTATTCCACACACGGGGGAGTCTTTGGGACACAAATCTAGCCCACCAACAAGTTCTATTAATGTCACAGACCAGGTTAATGTCTTGCGTGTGGGTTGCATGAGTGGAGTTTGTCTTACGGATATGCAGCAACTCCATTAAGGCTGGGTCTGAAATGGCTTTGTATGCCAGAGACAGGTCACCTCTGAGCAGTCTGTATGAGACTGAGTAGATGGACAGGGATTTTAGCCTATCTGTATAGGACAGGTGTTTGAGACCCTGGATTTTCCTGGTCAGGAACCTCTGTGGTCTCTCCAACTGTTGCATGTGCTTGACAAGGTACATGCTGAAGGAGACATTGTACTCGATAATGGGTCTGATAAGGGGAGTACAGGGATGTTATGACTTCCTTGTTTCTGGATGAAATACCCTTATTTATGAGGTGGGCCATGTAGAAAGCCTTCTCTACAATGGTGGCAACGTGGTGGTCAAAAGTCAAGTTGCTATCAACCTGGGTGTCCAAGTCCCTCACGACTAATTGCATGCTTAGTAGGTTGTTATTAATATGATAATTAGTGGGGATAACATTTTACCCAAAGGGGATAATGATGCATTTCTTGGCATTCAGTTTGAGGCCATGCTTCTCTCACCAGTCATTAGCTTGGGTAAGGCCCTCTTGGAGGATGTTCCCATCACTAGGGGAATTTAAGACACCACCCACCTTGCAGTCATCTGCAAACTTGGTCAGCCACAGACCACTGGTTTAGGCATGCACCTCAAAAAAGTATATCCCAAACAGTAGAGGCCCCAAGACCAATCCTTGGGGTAAATAGCGTGTAATGGGTCTACTACTAGAGGTGGCTTCCCCTGCTTTGACTGAGTGAGTTCTATCAGTGAGCCAGTTAGCTACCCATCTGGTAACATATGGTTTGATGCCTAGCTGGGAGAGTTTATCTGTTATGTCCGAGTGGAGAATAGTGTCAAAGATAGGCAGTGTGCACCATCTTCCCCTCGTCCATGGCATTGGTGACTGTTTCGAAGAAGTCGACCATGTTTAACAGGCATGATCTCCCTTTGACAAAATCAAACTGTGTGGGGTCAAGCATTTGGAGGTTGCCAATGTCCTTGTTTATAAGGTCCATGATAATGCGTTCCATAGCCTTGCAGATCAGGCTAGTTAGGCTGATGGGCCTATAATTGCCTGGGTCAGTGGACACTCCACATTTGTGTAGAAGGATGACAGTGGCTGTCCTCCATTTACCTGGAATGAAGCCGGTGCTCAGACTTTGGTTTAATAAGGTGTCTAATGGAGCTGAGAGCTCATGCCTGAGTTCATGTAGGATACAGCCAGGGATGTTGTTGAGTCCCATGGAGACTGTATTTTTTGCCTTTGAGCGGGCATTAAGGATCTGCTCCCTGGTGATGAGAGGAGGGGGGCAGGTGCTGGGGATGTCCTGGTTTACTGATGGGGGGATGGGGGGTGAAGTTTTCACTGGACCTGTCTGCCAGCATGTTGGCTATATCTATGGTGTTTGTGTATGTGGTGTTATTGACCATCAGTTCAGAGCAGATTTGGGTGTTGCCTTTGAGATTGCAGACATATGTGAAGAAGGCCTTGTGATTGTCTGTGGTGGATGTGGCCAATTTGGACTGAAAGTTAGCCATAGGGGATTTCAGCAGTGAGCTTATTTGCTTCTTCAAACAAAGGAGCGATTGCTTCCAACTTGGCATTTGCTCCTTCTTGGCCCTGGACAGCAATTTTTTCCTTCTATTATAGAGTTTGTTTATTGTTGCTGTCCAGCAGACAGGTTTACTCTTCCTTGAGGAAGATGATTTGATCCTGTCAGGTATTGCTGAGTCCATACAGCTATGTAAGTGCTCATATATTTTTTTGGTGTAGGCTTGGATATTAGTGCTAGTTCCAACTGAAGGGACGGTGGCTGTGAAGCTATTTATACCTGCTCCAAGGAGATTGTAGTCAGCTTTGGAAAAGTTTTTTTGTTTGATCCTGACTGGGGGGGGGGGGGCAGATAGGGGAGATGGTGACTTCAAAAGCGATCACTTTATGGTTGGATCTTACCAAGGAGGATGACACTGTAGGAGTGCTACATTGGCTACTCATATTGATTAGGACCAGGTCCAAGATATTTTCACCTCTCTTAGGGGTGTCATCCAGCTGATCCAATGCATTGGCATTGCCAAAGTCAAGGAATCTCTGGGCATTCATGTTTGGGCTACAATAGGTCTTCCACTCTATGGTTGGGTATTTAAAGTCACTCAGGATCAGGGTAGAGGGTTGAACCTTGACAGATTCAAGTAAGTCCAGATAGGTGGAGTGGGCGTCCTGAGTCATGGTTGGGAGTCTGTTGCTAGCTATGATTTGAATAGGTGTTTTTTCAACAGTTAACTGCACTTGGAGTGTCTCCTGTGCATCATACCATTTGACCAGTCTGGAGTTGTTTATGTCTTTGATAAATATTGAAACTCCACCTCCTTTGGCTTTGTACCCCTCTGTTTGGGATCTGAAAGTATGGTAGGATGAGTAACCTGGTAAGGCTGAGGTGCTCTCCACAGCTTTGAACCAGGTTTCAGTGACTGTAGAAATGTCAGCATCCTCCAGGGCAAGGAATGGTTGCAATGAGTGCAGTTTCATGCTAAGACTCCAAGCATTTTGCAGCATGGCCTTTACATTTAATTTATAAGAAATTTTCATGTTGATAATTTTGTGCTCCTGACTTTACCTAAAAAAGGCAATACGGGGGAGGCAAGAGTCTTTGCCAGAAGCCTAAAGCCCAGGGGAGACAGATGAAGGCCATCTCTGGCAAAGCATTGTGGTCTATCAATCATGTCCTCCTAGGCTGTTAGGTACTGGATTCCCTTGGAATGACACCAGAAACTAAGCCAGTTGTTAAAGTCAATCATTTTCTGTTTGTATTGAGGTATCATTCTAGGTGATGGTAGGATGCTGCGTAAGGCTAGGAGCATACCTGCCTGGGACACATATTCAGCAAGCTCAATCATGTCTTTCTTCATATAGTCCAGAGAGGTACGTCTCAAGTCATTCATAGGTTCATAGGTTCATAGGTTTATACTAGGCTATCTGCCCTAAGGCATTTATAAGCCTAGCCCAAAGTTTTGTGGCTTACGCCACCCCTTATGTTAAAAAATACTGTGCCCATTAGTTTGTTGTGCCTCTGTCCAGCAGTGACACAGAGATGATTCCCAGGGTAAACCTACAATCTCCCATCCACCGTTCAAGATTTCTATTGAACAGAGCCAGCGAGGTGCTCTGCCTCACATGGACCGGGATTTTATTCCACAGCATAGGGAGTCTCTGGGTGACAAATCTATCCCTCCAGCATGTCCTATTTATATCCGTGCTAAGGTTTAAGTCACTTGCTCTAGTGGATCTGGTAGATTTGGATTTTTTTAGGTGGAGCATGTCCATTAATTCCGGGTTGGACATGGCCTTGTATGTCAGGCACAGGTCACCTCTGAGCAGATGGTATGCAACCGAATAGAGCTGGAGTTTCTTCAGTCTGGCAGCATATGACAGATTTTGGAGTCCCTTTATCCTTTTGGTGAGGAACTTTTGGGGTCTCTCCAATTGCTGCAGGTGTCGGGTAAGATACATCCCGAATGATAAGTGAAGAGTACAGGGGAACAATGACCTCACTTGATCTGGATGTGAATCCCTTCATGATCAGGTGGGCAATGTAGAAGGTCTTTCTAACCACTTTAGCAATGTGAGTGTCAAAAGAAAGGCCACTGTCAACCTGGGTCCCCAGGTCCCTGATAACCTCTTCTGTACTTAGTGGATTGCCACCTATATGGTAGCTTGGGGTTACCTTGTTTTTCCTGAAGGGTATGACTATACATTTTTTGGCATTTAACTTCAGGCCATGGCTCTGGCACCAGCTATCAGTTTCTGTGAGACCCCTCTGAAGGATATCTGTGTCCGATGTACTTTCCACTATGGCCCAGTTTGCAGTCATCTGCAAACTTTGTCAGCCATAGTCCTCCTATGTTTGCCTGTACTTCTGAGAAGTAGATGCCGAACAACAGGGGGCCAAGGACTGAGCCCTGTGGGACACCACTTGTGACTGGCTTGGAGTCTGACATGGCGCCAGCAACTCTAACCCTGTGGGTTCTGTCCTTTAGCCAGTTTGCAACCCATCTTGTGACGTATGGGTTTACATTTAAGCTGGTAAGTTTCTCTATAATACCCGAGTGGGGTATTGTGTCGAAAGCTTTTGCAAGGTCAAGGTAGGCTGTATGGACTGCCTTTCCCTCATCAATGGCCTTGGTGACTGTTTCGAAGAAGTCGACCAAGTTCAAAAGGCATGATCTGCCCTTGACAAAGCCAAACTGGGTCGGGTCCAATGTCTGCAAGTCCCCTATGTCTTTGTTTATGAGTTCCATTATGATCCTCTCCATAGCTTTGCAGACCAGGCTTGTTAAGCTTATGGGGCGGTAATTACCAGGGTCCATAGGAGTGGGACCACAGTTGCCGTACGCCACTCCTTGGGCATGTATCCTGTGGTAAGGCTAAGATTAAACAGCTGCCTTATGTGCGGGTTTAGTTCCTCATTGAGTTCGTGTAGCACACAGCCGGGGACACCATCCGGTCCCATTGATGCTGTGTTTTTAGCTTTAGAGAGCAGCTTTCACCTGCGCATTTGAGATGTCTGGGAGGCTACACTCCGCTGGGATAGTTATCTCTCCTTTTGGGGTGAGTTTGCACTGAACCTGTCTGCCAGTATGTTGGCAATGTCTGTGGGTTCAGTGATTTTTGTATCATTTTGGACTAATTCTGAGCATATCTGGGAGTTTCCATCCAGGTTTCTAACATAGCTGAAGAAGGCCTTATGATTGTCTTTTGAATCTATGGCAATTTTTCTCTCAAAGTTGGCCTTGGATGATTTTATGAGTGCTCGTATTTTCTTACTAATAATGATCAAGGGTGTCTTCTCTTTTATGGATTTTGCTCTATCATGTAACAGCTTTCTCCTCTTATTGTAAAGTTTGTTTATGGTTGGGGTCCACCAGACTGGACGTTTGCCCTTGGTGGAAAGAGTCTTGGTTTTATTAGGGATTGCCTGATCCATGCAGTCCTGGAGGTGTTCGTAGAAGGCATTTGTAAGGGCTTCCGCAGCTTGGGTTGAGGTTTCCACTGGCTCGGGGGCCTTGAAGGATACCACACCAGTCTTGAGTAGTGTGAAGTTTGCTTTAGAGAAGTTCTTCACTGTGGTCTTTTTTGTTTGGGGTGGGGGCGGGATGTGGATTTCCAGTGAGATTAGTTTATGATCTGATCTCACCAATGAGGGATATACTTCCGGTGTGGAGCATTTTCACACCAGCATGGACTATAACAGAGTCATAACAGTACCTGTTGTTAAGAGACTTGAGTGCGTGTGTGATATGGTGTATTCTTGCACCTGACAAGCAACTTACTGTGACTTCCACCTTGTCTAGCCTGGAGAGGGGCACATCTGTGTGTCTCACGATAGAACCTCCTATGACTAATATATTGGGTTTGTGGTTGGGTCTTAGAGGTTGTGAGACGCAAACGTGTGTACTAAGTGTGATGCTTGGTGCTCTGGGTTGTGATGGGTGTGTGTTTTTGCTTCGGAGGTCTCTTTAGGTATATTTTTGTTGAAAAACACGCATATGTAGGAGTGTGTTATACAGATGTGGGTGGTGTTAGAGGTGTGGTGTTCATAGTGGTTGTGCAAACAGCCTTCTCAGTGCCAGAGGTACTGATTTTTGACTGAGACATAAGGCAGTTGCTACACTGCCTCAGATTAGCAGGAGAAACCATAGGAAATTGTCCGTCCATAGTTATCAGAATCTGTGGAAGAGAGGTCAGGGATAGTAGAGTGAGTACTATCCGAGGAGAGTACATATAGGTGTGAGTATTGCTGGATAAAATCAATACAGTAGCTGCAGGTGAGGGCCTCATTTACACAGGAGTTCTGGTAAGGAAAAAAATGCAACTGAGATACCTCGTAAAGGGTTAAAACATCACAGCAACAGTGCATAACAGGCAAACAAGCACAAACCCATGCAAATGCTGGGTTTAAATACCACAAAAATGAAAGTAAAATAGAAACACTGAAACTGACTAATCAGCCTTTGTCCCTGAGCTCTTAACTAATACTTAACATTAGTGATATCCTCGATTGGTGGCCACAAGACCAGACAACAGCTTTTGTTTTTATTTCCTTTTAAATCCATGAATTATATATTTTTTTTTCCTGAATGTACTTACTCATGTTTCTTTAATCATGGTCTTTGTTTTAAAATTAATGATAGTTCATTAAAATTATATACATGTACGGGAGTCGTCTTTTTGCTTTTTATTTCTTTCCAAGCATACATGACATCAGCTGTTTCAGCTGCCATGATCTTTTCATAGTCGAACCATTTATTAAATTTATAGACTAGAGTAATATTTTTGAAAAGGGGGAACACGCTGCCTGTCAACAACAGATGCATTGTTTGAAAAGATGGTAACACGTATCAGTCAAAGGTGAGTACTTAACAAGATAAGCAGCATAACATATTCAGTTCTATGGCCAGTTTGACTGTACTTGACAAGGATCTTTTTGGCCCATTCAAGTTTGTTTTCTTTACGATACTGATACTATCCTGAGAAGCATAGAAGATGAAAAGTATTTTCAGTAAAGGCAGATTTTCAGTGAACTGTGTTTTGCTTTTTCATTTACTGAAATGTATGTTTCTTATTCTGTATACACCTGTGCAAGTAACGATTTCCAGGGATCTAGATATATTTTCAAGGAATGATACACCACATATATAAATCTTTGCCTGAAGTTGGGATATGTAGTTTTCAAACAGGGAAAATACATACAGACAGACTTTTGTCATGTATAGTATACATGTAAACACTTTCATGTCACAGCCAGTATATGACAGATTACATTTCATTCCAAAATGTTGGTGTATCATGTCATTAATGTCGAAATTATTATTATTTGTCTTCTGTTGCCCGGTCAATGTAGAGTATAATGAAATATATGTGATCATTTCCCATGCTTTTGATTCCATTGCAAATATTAAAACAGGGAGATAATAATGTATTATTTTTAATATGACCTATTAGATATTTATATATCCTAGATAATAAACTGTTTATTACTGGATACCAGTCTGAGAAATGGGAAGGCTGGATTGCCGATTTAAGAGCTATTTTGCTTCACAATGAATGAATAAACAATTTAATTTTGTAAGATGAGCAACCGTTCATTACTTTTGAAGATGCAATTTTATTGACTTTGTGTGATCAGATGACTGACAACTCAAAAATATTGCTAAGCTAATAATTCACTTTAAAATACATTTTGAAATACTTCTGTAGCATTAAGGTCTTATTTCTCCTAAGCACAAAAAATCCCCCCAAAAAGCAAGGATCTCCAATTTTTTTTCTAATCTCCCTCCCACCCCATCCCCATCCTGCACAGCCTTGGACTGTTGTTCCCAACTGCTGTGGTTGCCCATCTCTATATTCTCCACTTGTTGCTTGCTAGGTACATGTGACACTTCACTGGGTGGGCCTCGACTCCATGGTAAGTCAACTTTAATGGTGCTTTTTGTTTAGGACCAAAGATCAAGGGATCCAGTAGGGATCGATAAGCATGGAGCCTGGGAACCATCATCCTCATGCTGACCTTTCAATCAAAACATTGTTACTGCTTCTTAAATCTACAATGTTCTATGAGTCTCCTGGTCTCTATCATCTAGGAATTATTTTTTTCTCTTCCACCTTCTCCCATGTATAGGGGAGCTGACCAGGGGGGCTGACCTTCAGTTGCTTCATCCATTTGTCCCAGCCAACCTTCTGGTAGCATGAGCCTGTTCCCAAACTCAGACTGCTAGTGGTGCTGAGGGCACTCAACTCTATGTCATTGGGCTGGTTTAAGGATACACAAGATTTTGTGCACAGCATCAGCTGCTACTAACTGCCCTGTCACGTCTAGTTTTTACTCATATTCTGCTTGATTTGTCATTATCATGGGAAGCCATAGAGTTACTGCAGCATTCAAACTGAACATTTGATCAACCCCAGTATTCTGGGGTTGAAACTTCTGAAATGATTGCTATAACGTTTACTGGTCCTGCGCAGAGCTTTACTTTTAGAACTTTCCAGTCTTCTTTGACTGCTGAGGATTGAAAATTATAGATTATTTTTTTTCTCTGATGTATGAATGAAAATATAACTAATTTATTGAACAAGAAGATTTAGGAGAAGTAGAGATGTACTGCATAAGGTGGATAAAATGTAGTAGCCACTTCATTTTCATGGGTATTCTATTTGGTATACCCAGGTTTTGTAAACATATTCTTCTACCATCTTTAGACTGACAGAATCAGACTGCTCCACAGAAAGAATATGTTTTTTTCTGGATAGCTTTTTGAATCCATTTGTGCAAAGCAAGGGTTGGAGTATAGCAAAATAATTAAGGTATTAACTTCACAGGGACAAGGTTTGATTCCCACTTTGGCCATTGGTTAGGCACATAATTCTCTGCAGATGGATTGCCTACTATTTATCTATGAACCTACAAGACTGCACATGTTTATTAGACATTCATGAGGTTTTCTTGACAAGATAAGAACTTACCAGTTTCAAAATATTGAAATGCTTATGCTGACATTTGATGTCTCTTCACTATGCAGTGGTATATCTGTGGATGAAAGTATAGTTTTGTTAGGTTATACCTTACCACGCACATTAAAATGTTTACATCTTTTATTAGTACCGTGTTTGTTATTAGAATTACTTCTTGATAATAATATTTTTATATTTAATTATATGTATTATAAACCAGCTAAAATTATAGGTATTGCATGCAACAGTAGCTTCTTCCATACCTCTCAACTGTCCAGATTTTTGCAGATTGTCCAGATTTTTGGCTGATATTTTTGGTCTGTTCCTCATAAGATTTGTGGTTTTCTGGCAAATCGCTGGTATGATCTGAGGAATGACATCACTAAATAATGACATGCATTTGAATTTCAGACTTCAAATCCCTCAAAATGTATGTTTAAACAAATCCTTTTATTCTAGCAACTTTCTAAGTTTATAAGAGCAATATTTAAAATATGTCTCTATATTTTGGCCTTTGTCCCCCCATTTTGTTGGGCTTTGTCCAGATTTTTTGCACCAAGAGGTTGAGAGGTATGGCTTCTTCAATTGCATATTTGTTTATGGGGTGGTAGGATGAATTAAAACTACCTAATGTTGCTTTATTTCAGCATGTATTGTTCTACAAGAGCTTTGTAGACATATATATGGAAATGTTCCACAGAGAAATGTGAAGAATTTGTTGGAGCTTTAATAATACCATTTCATCTTTAAGATGTTCTTTTACCTCTCTTAACATAAATTTATTTAGCTACTGTTGTTACTAATGAACACTGCAAAAAAAGTTTTGGTAGTAGGTTATTTAGGAAGAAAATAAACACAAAAGCCAGAAGAAGTAGCTGAACTGAACCCACTCAAAGTATTGCAGGCTGCAAATCACCACACAGTTGTAAAATGCAGAGTCCACTTTATTAACTTCAGGCAAAAAATCCAAGGATGAGCGCTTTCGTCCAGAAAGATTTTTAGATGAATGTGACAACTTGAAAAATATGTTTCAAAAAAGAGGCTATCCTTGTAAGTTTGTTAGTGATATAATGATTGAGGTGGTTAACGAGAGAGCGTGGGTTTTATGTACCTTTAATTTCTTGTAGTATGACTGGCAGTGGGCCTTTCACCAGTAATCAAGAAACTGACAATGTTGCAAGTAAGAATGATTATAAGACTTCTTTCATCACTGTATTCTCTCAAGATAGTTACATAGTAAGAAACATCTTAACAAAAAACTGGTCTATTTTGAGACATGACAAGAACATCAGACCACTAATAGGACCGCAACCTATCATAGTATATAGGAAAGGCAAGAATATGAAAAACATATTTGGGAGTAGTAACTCTTACCCAATCCACAGGTCAGGTTCTATGAACAAATGTGGCAGATATAACTATTGCAGTTACATTAAAGAAGGCAATATTTTTGACATTAATAATATTGAAATCAGAATCAATCAGAAATACAACTGTAATTCAGAGAAAGTGATTTACTGTGCCATGTGTACCACCTGTTCTTGCTTTTACATAGGCAGGACTGATAGAAAGTTAAAAACATCGCATATACAAGCACCTATATGACATAAGGAATAAAAACGAAACAAATTCTTTTAGCAAACATGTTTTGGAGTATAAGGACCATAAGTTCCAATTTTTTATTATAGACAATATCAGTACCAACATGAGGGGGGTGCATGGTCACTATTATTTTAGAAAAGAGAATTATACTGGCAATTATGTTTGAATGCCGGGAACTGGCCAGGCCTGAATGAGCATATTTCAGTTAGCCCAATTTTAAAACTAAAGGCACTAGAAAGATAAAATGTTTGTGTGTATATATATGTACATATATATATATATATATATATATGTATATATATTTCTCCATTATGCATTTTAACATTTTAACATTTTAATATCACATATCCAGTATTTATGTTGTATATTTATTTCTCAACATTTTCTACTATATCTAGTTTTTAGTATTTAATCACACATATTTATTGTTTTAACACATTCAACATATTTAAATATTTATTGTAAATTGTCATTTTTATGAAGCAGTGTTTATATATAGTGTGTTTTTAGGGTGGTGTGTTCCATGAACTTTTTCAGTTTGTATAGTTTATCTGCTTTTTAAATCCAGTGACTGTAAATATTGTGCTTTTAATAACATAATTGATTAGTTTATAACTGGGTGGAACTTCCTGTTTGGACTGTATAAGAAGGAAGTAACTATGTGGGGTAAATTGTCTGAAGTCTAGATCTTTCTGGACGAAAGCACTCATCCTTGGATTTTTTGTCTGAAGTTAATAAAGTGGACTCTGCATTCTACAACTGTGTGGTGATTTGCAGCCTGCAATACTTTGAGTGGGTTCAATTCAGCTACTTCTTCTGGCTTTTGTGTTTATCTGCTTCAGTTTGTGATTTGTGACTATTTAGGAAGAAAACATTTGCAAACTACTTGCATTCTAACAGTAATCCTTCCAATTTCATGAAGGAGCAAATGAATAGGGCTTCTCAGATGAGCACAGATGACAGAAAATTCCAAAAAGAATTGGATTATATTATTAAATTATTTCATGGCAGGGGTTATCAGAGAAAAGCGTCTAATATAGCTCTTGAAGTTAAAGCAAAAAGATCTGAAACATTTCCACTGATGTTATGTACTTGTAGCAAATAAGAAGGAAATGTATTTTTGGACATATGTTCAGCAAAGCACCATTGTTTCTGTTTGAATATCCCCATATATAGCATTAGTATTGAAAAAGATATTTGTCATAATTGGAAAATATTAAAATGATTCACAGTGATAGGGGAGAAAACTGAGTTCATTTATAAGAAATCTTATAATTTAAGGCATTCTGTATAGGGATCATCATACTTTAGAAGTTCCACCTACCACTGATAAAAACAAAGTAACTTATAAATCTGGTTTATGTAAGATGTCTCATTTTATTTCAGAAGGTCCACGTCTATCAGCAACATGCTGATAGAACTGTTTGTCTGAGTGGATATTTTACATGTAGTTTCCTAGTAATCCTCTACATTGGAATGTGTTATGATGTGTTTCCTTTTATGTTGGTGTGACTACTTGAAAATTTAGTACAAGAAATGAGGAGCACTGTGATGCCCGTACCCTGGCCCAGCAATCAAAGAGCCTCACTCCTCACCACCAACACCAGAGTGGGTGTCTCATATGAGAGGAAAGGATAACAAATACACACAGTAAAGTGCAATTTCCCTTAAGAGCACACAGAGATCACAGTCAGTCCGGGGCTGGTCACTCCCTTGCTCCCCAGGTCCCCAATAAGACTCCCCACTGGCACAGTTATAGGGTCCATATCTCAGCCTAGCTGGGCAAGCTAAAATCTTCGTGTCCCTGCCCAAGTAGCTGACACATGCACACACGCGCACACACACACACACACACACACACACACACACACACACACACACACACACACACACACACACACACTTTGAGATAAGAGGTTATACAACCACACAGACACTTCTGGGGAAGGCTGGCACAGATTATCCAGCTGTGCCCCTTTTACCCAGACTATATGGTAGTAGCAGCTACCACCATCCAGCTAATATTATCAGCTACCCAAAGGCCCTTAAAAGGGTGTCCAGTTATTACTGTGCAATATTGTTATCCAATTGGTAAGTGTGACTAATCAGTCAAGGCTTATTAGAGTGGCTTTGTACAGTAAACTCTATAAATATGTACTCTAGAGCTTAACATATCTCTATACAGACCAGCCAAAGTTAAAAGGTTTTAAAATATTTAATAATAAATAATTACAACCACAAGGCAATATTTCCTACTACACAGTCAGTGCTAGTCAGGAGTTCAGAGATCACACAGAAATACTTAAAATCAGTAGTACAGTTCTGACATCACAGAAAAATACTTATTCTAAAGTTTCTGAATTTCTAGCTCTCTAAAAGAAAACACAAGTCTAAGATAACTTACATAAGACAACAGGCAGAGTGCTGGGTTGGATAATCAAGACAAAAAGGCTCAATAATCTCTGGTTCTCACTCTTTAAACTGAAACTGCAGTTCTGCTAAAACATAACATCATTTTGCACTTTCCTGGTGTTCCCAGGCTGACAGAAACTGCATTTACATTATTTTACACTTAGAGCAATAAAGGACATTCCACATGTAAATTCTGGTCATTAACTTTAGCCTTAAAACAATACACAGGAAGCCTTCATCTAGCCCAGCCAGAGCCGAATTGTAAACCTCAAAGCTAGTCAGGAAATAATTTTAATTTCAAAGGACCAACAATAAATGCTTGACTTAGCTTTCTTTACAGCAGAGGGCAATGTTTCCACATTGTTTTAAGTTCAACATTTCACAGCACATTCTTTCATTTAAAAAACAAGCTTGTATTTCAACATTCATATTTACAAATGATGGAATTATCTGCACAATTCTATCTGTCTTGGCTGGCAGCCTTTACCCATCTCTACCAGTCTTCACAAGCACATTTATGCTTTTCAGCATAAGAATAAGAATAATGCTCAATACAAACATTTACAAGTAAGTCCAGTATGTTACATATCTTACTTCAGTGTACTGGAGCAAGTTATGGTAGATCTAATAAGAACTAATTTTAAAAACACAATCAAAAATAGAGAAACATTACTGTAACTTAGGTTAATTGCAAATAAGTCTCCTAGGCTAAATAAGACTATCAATAGAAATAAGAAGAAAATGAATAAGTTGTGATGTGATACGATTTTTATTTGTATATTTCTAAATAATGTTTTTTTTTTCCATTTTTAAAATGCAGTTATCTCTGATTTTTCATCTGTATGTATAAGTGGTCATGCATATATGCTAGGTAATCAGCTGCAGGCTATTACAAAGCCTAGTCAATAACCAGAGGTTAGACTCAAACCCTGCATCTTAATGTTGTAAGATAAAGGCCTTAACCATTATGCCATCCAAACCCTGCTCACATGATATGAAATGTGTTGGGATCTGACCTAAAAATTGATTATTTTAATAAATATTTTTAATTCTGAAGAAGTCCTGAGAAATTTATGGATGAAAGTGCTAAATAAAATATTGGTAGTTTAGTTGTTGGAAGATGTTTTTATATTACAAAACTAAATGGCCCGTTATTTAGACTTTAACTCTGACATTGCCAAAAGAAAAGTATCAATATCAAAATAGGTCTGCTCTGTACAATACTCTGCTACAAAGAGTATAAAATTTAGTGGAAAGCAGAAAAATATTTAAAATCAATAATATGCATGCCTCAGGAAAAGAAAGAAAATTATTTGTCAGTAGGTTTCAGCAATTTTTAAGCATCACACTATCCCAATGGGTCCAGCTCAGGGTTTTGAATTAGAAGCATGAAAGTTGTCAACAATGGAATGCATTACCACATTAAAACTGCTAGCAGTAAGTATTACATTGTGAGAGAGCAAGTAAAAACCAAGATGTCTAAGGCAGCAAGGTCCTGTTCAAACTAAATCCAGAATACAGCAGAAAATCAGTCCAGGACCACTTAAAAACACTTTAATAAAACAATATTAAAAACATAAAAAGGTTAGCGCTTTCATGCCCTACAATAGGCACTTCATCAGACAACTTACAGCAGCAAATGCTCATTTTAAATACTACCATCAATTAGTCAATGAAGCAATTTACGATCTGTAAGGATTGGTTTTAAAGGCACATATCCATTTAGCCCTGGTTCTCTGTGTGCTTGTATCTGGGTTATCCATCTGGTCCCAGCCTTCTCTACTCTATTATTCAAATCACCCCCTCTTGAACAAGTATAAACACACTGTACAACTATAAAACTAAAAGAATGGCCATGTTTCTATAAGGCACTAGTAATGTCTTTGTGTCTAATATAGCCAGTATGCTCTAGTAAATGCTCCCTCAATGTCCTAGTAGTCTTCCCCACATAAAAACTACTGCATTCATTACACCTAGCAAGATAAACTAAGTTTCTACTGGAGCAATCAGCATAGAACTTGGGTACAAAGCTGAAATCTATAACAGGATGATTAAAATCCTTAATTCTCGAGATGTGAGAACATGCTCTTTAAATGATAAATAAAGGTAAGCCATTTAGCTGAAGTAATCTTAGAAACTGGGTTAGAGAAATTGACAAAAAAACAACAAACTGTTGGACTTGATTTCCTGAATTCTTTTGTTCTGTGAAGGTAAAAATGTAATTGTCTGTGGACGTCTAATAAGTGATAACAGTATTCTCCTTTATTGAAGAAATTAGGGAAAAACACTGGTAGGTGTAAAGTTTGACTGATATTAGATTGTGAAACAATCTTTGGCTAAAAGGAAGGATTAGTTCTGAGAGAAACCCTGTCCTTATGAAATATTAAATAGGGGGGCTTGCAGGACAAAGCTTCAGTTTCTGATACCCTTCTGGCCAAAGTGATTGCTATTAAAAACAGTTTTCCAGGTCAAAAATATTAATTCACAAGTAGCCAATGGTTCAAAAGGGGATAAGGTGAGACACTGTAGGACCAAGGGTAAATCCCATGGAGCACTGGGTTCCTTAAAGGGTGGCCTTGGCTTAAGGGTTCCTTTCAAACAGGCCTTACACAGTTTATGCAACATCAGATAAGACCCATCAAAACAAATACAAAAGTTGGGTATCACAGCTAGATGTGTACTCTAATGATGGAAGCTGAAGAGCCAGACTGATAAAGACATGTCAGAAATTCTAAAACTTTATCCACAAGAGATGCATAAGGGGCAATATTAATGTCAAGAGCCCATCTGGCAAATTTTTCCCATTTACTATGGTACAGTTTTCTAGTTGAAGGCTTGTGATGAGCTAAAATGATTTGTTGGATGGCTGATGTAAGAAAAGAAAGCCTAGCAATCATGGGAATTGGAGAAGCCATGCAGTGAGACTGGGATGCTGGAAATTCGGATGGACCATTCCTTCTGGGTGAGATAGCAGAGGTGGAACTGGGTCCAGAATGCATGGTTTCTGAAGTAAATAAGTCCAGATAAAGGGAAAACGTACCTGTCAAGACCAGAATGGGGCAATGAGGATTATTGTGTTTTTTGACCTCTTGGCTTTCTTTAGAAACTGACGTATCAGAGTTGTCAGAGGAAAGGCATACAGAAGACCAGGGGGCCAGTCGTGGAGAAGAGCGTCTCTGGGTGACTCCCCCTGATGGGGAATTAGGGCAAAGTAACTCCTGCACTTATTATTCAGGGAGGACACAAACAGATCACAGTGATGTTGGCCCCAGTGCCAGAAAATCTTTTCCACCACTAGCGGATTGAGAGACCACTCGTGAGGCATCAGGATATTTCTGCTCAGCTTGTCCACTATCACATTGGAGCTCCCTGGAATGTGTGTTGCTGTTAGAAAGTGGTTGTTAGAAATCACCCATTGCCAAACTCTGAGGGCTTCTCGACAAAGCCAATAAGATTTGATTCCCCCTTGTTTGTTGATATACTAGACTATGGACATGTTGTCCATCTGATTTGTTACTGTTCCCAAGGGGAAAGCATCTTGAAATGCTTGCAGCGCTAAGAGCACTGCTCTCATCTCCAGAACACTGATGTGAAAATTGGCCTCCATCCTTCCCAGATAACGCCCCCCTCCCACTCTGTCTGGGAAGCATCCATAGTCACTATGGCTTGGGAGTGCGGAAGGAGGAATGGATGGCCTGAAAGGATCTTGTTGGAATGGAGCCACCAAGACAGGTCTTGTTTGCAAAGATTGGTGATTAAGTTGTGATGGGACATTGGTTGATTCAGTAACGACCATTGGGAGGCTAGAAGCCATTGAAGAATCTGCTTGTGATATCTGGCTAGGGGAACTAAGGTAATAGAGGCCGTCATCGACCCTAGCGCCTGCAAAATGAGCCTCGCTGGAAAACTTCTGTTCTGAATAATGTGGTTTACTTGTGATCTGATTTGCTGGAATCTTTCTAATAGGAGTGATGCTATTCCTATGACCATGTTTAATAGGGCTCCAAAAAATTCCATCTGTTGAGTGGGTTCCAGATGTGACTTTTTGCAATTTACTGTGATGCCTAAGGTAGTGCAAAGATGAAAAGTGAAGTTTCTTGCTCTTATGATTTGACGCCTGGTGGTAGCGGTAAGGAGCCAGTCATCAAGATATGGAAAAACTCAAAACTCTAGCGGTCTGAGATGAGCTGCAACCACTGCCATACATTTGTTAACATCCTGGAGGCTGTGGTGAGACCAAAGGGCAGTGTTCTGAACTGATACTGACTGGCTCCTAGCTGGAAGCATAGGAATATTCTGGAGCATTTGTCCATTTTATGTGATAATACGCATCCTGAGGATCTATTGAGCACATCCAATCATCTTTTTCCAAGAATGGATGTATTGACTGTACAAAGACCATCTGAAACTTGATTTGTTGAACTGACTTGTTGAACTGGCTGAGATCCAAGATAGATCTTCAGTCACCTGTCTTTTTGGGCACTAAAAAGAATCTTGAGTAAAATCCAGATCCTTTCTGGTCTGGGGGGACTCTTTTGTTGAGCAGTTTTTGAATTTCTATCACTGCTGCCTCCATGTGATTGGGTGGAACATCTTGGAATCTTTGTTGTATTTTCAGATTGGTTGTAAGGACAATCATATAACATCTGGAAATGATCCCCTGCACCCATTTGTCCGCAGTCATTTGTAGCCAGGCAGACTGGTGCAGGGTAAACATCCCCTGACTGCTTCCAGAGGAAGACAGTTGGGGCTCTATTCAGGAGCACTCTTAGGAATTACTGGACTCCTGGTTCTGTGGGCCACTTCTCCCTCTAGAATGACATTGCCCATTGTTACCTATCCCTCTGACCCGGGAGAAGTCCTTACCACGTGAGTCCTGGAAAGGCCCTTGGGACTTTTTCAACCATAGTCTCCCACTTCTCTGGTTGCTAGAGTAGGGCCTTTGAGGAGTGGAGAAACATATGCCCACAGCTTAGAGAGACTTTTCATCTTCCTTGCATCTGGCTAGTGTGTCTTTCACTTTGGGTACAAACAGGGATGATCCGTCAAAGGTAGCATTGATGAACGAGATTTAAATGGCTCCTCAAAGTCACATAAGTGCATCCAGGCGTGTCTCCTAATGGCTATGCCTGAACCCGCTGCTCTTATTGTCCCTTCATCTGCATGAGCACTAAGCCTCATGGACAAGTTGACAGTCGATTCAAGGGTGGCCAGGTGAGAGGTAACTTTGTCTTGAAACTTTTCAACTACTGCTCCTGCGAGAGTATCTGAAGTTCTTTAATTAGATCTGAGTGCAATCTGGGGAAGTGTGCTGTGTAATTCAATGACCTCAGAGCAAAGGTCGAAGTATAAATGTGCTTCCCAAATCTATCCATAGTCCTAGACTCCTTGTTAGGAGGATGGATAGTAGTACTCTCTTCCACAAGTTCCTTTTTGTGGCTGCCACTATCACCATGGCGTCAGCTGGGATACCCTTGGTCCAGTGTTATTTATCTTTAGGTTCAGAAAGAATTCTGTCAGGTCTCTTGCGGATCACTTCAATGGAGTCCAGAATCTTCCAGGCCCACTGAGCGATAAGTTTAATAAGCTCATCAGTGGTCAGAGAGATCCAAGAGGTGGAGGGCTGGGCACAGAAAGACTCCAGGTGAACTAATTCCTCTAAGGAAGGATGAAGGGAGGTTGGCCAGCCCTCTGTTTCAGAATTTCTAGGATGTCCCCAAAGGAAACCTCATCAGGGGGTGACTTAGGAGAACCTTCCCCTTCATCGAAATTGGTGTCCTCCATGAAAGACTCTTCATGGGAGTCTAAGTGCTTCCTCTTGCACTTTTTCTTTGCAGGTCATCCTCAATGGGATGGTCTGGGGAGGTATCCAAAGAGGAAACCACCAAGGTGGGTCATTCATGAGGCTTTTGTACCCCCTGTCCCAGGGATGAGGCTGGAGGATGTTCCAGTCGAGGGGATAAGGATGATACTTGGCCCAACAGGGGTGGCAAGGACTGTGTGTCCACAGTGGACAAAGCCTTCTCCGTGATTTGAAAGGCTGCCCCTCCCCCCATAGAGGGATGGAAACCTAGAACCAAAAATGACTCTTTCAGAACTGTGGTCCCACCCTGCACCGAGGAATTCACCTCTGAAGTAGAAGCCTGGGTTGAGCTTCTGAATGCTGAGGCACTGAGGGGCAAGAATGGCTTCAAAAGAGTGGATGCCAAACCCTGCCCCTCGGAACCAACAACAAAGCCTCAACCCTGGGAGGTCTTTGGTTTCGACAAACCAGATGAGTTCAAGGTGATCCTTGGTTCTAAAGAAGAAATTCTAGCTGGTACTGAGACAGTCGGTGTCGGGTAGGTTGGTGCCAGGGGTTTCAAAGGCTCAGTAGGAGTTGGAGGTGGAATCTGTGTTAGTGTCGATGAAGGACTGGTTCTTCTTTGGCTTGGAACCGAAGGTGGATGCAATGCCTTTGCAGTCAGGAGCTTAGCAACCAGTCTCATGATGTCTGATTCTGAAAGATTCTTAGTGGATCAACTGGGTGAAACAGATGGAGACCTGGGAGGTCTCATTTCCAAGAATGTACTTGGTGGCCTGTCAGCAAAAGGATCCACTGAGGATGAATATGTGGTCCTTGGTAAGGTTTTAATAGTAGACTGCTTTGGTACCGATAAAGCCACTGGTACCGAAGCTCCAGATGTCTGTTCTGAAGATTTTGTTGAGGTGGAATTATCCATGGCTATTGTTGCCAAAGAAGCTGTCATCATCAAAGGTTGTTTGGTCAGTTTTGAAGGTGTTTCCGAGAAGCTTCTTTGAACTGAATGAGATCTGTTTTTAGGTTTGGAATAGGACAAAGAAGAGGATGATGAACTGGCTTCAGTTCTGGGAGTAGAAATAGCCTCTTCAAACTCTCCTTTCAGACGTCCTTTTAAGATTAATTTGTTTCTGTATTCAGTTAAAGTTCTGGTTGAGAAACCATGACAGATTGCTCAGTCATCCTGGAGGTGGACCATGTCAAGGATATAAAATTAAAAGATATTTGGGTTATCGCCAATGGTATACTTAAGGACTCCTGGGAATTTTTGAGAAGCATTAATAGCAAGATGTATTCTGATTCCTTAATATTTGTAACCCTTGATATTCAGGATTTATTTAATGTGATTCCACATTCTACAGGATCAGAATGGTTCCAGGATGCCATTCACCAACATGGAAAACTTGACCACAATACTTTTCTGGTTTATACAGAGTGGATGGATTTGGTATTGAAACACAATTTTATATTTTTTGAGGGTGAGTTGTTTAAACAGATCCAGGTTGTGGCCATGGGAGCAAGTTGTACCCCTACTTATGCCAACATTGTGCTCATGGTTTGGGAAGAGAAGTTTGTGTTCCAGTCTGAATATGCACAATATTGGGTATGTTACAAACATTACCTGGATGATATTTGCATTTTTTGGAAAGGTAGTATGGAAAGGTTAACAGAATTTTTAGACTATCTAAATCATACCACAAATTTTTTGAAATTTACTTCCCATATTACACAAGACTATATGAACTTTCTGGACGTCACTATTAAAAAAGACATCCTAGGGCAGCAGTTTACATCTAATGTATACAGAAAGGAAACCTTTTCTAACTCATACTTATATTTCACTAGTTCCCATCCATTTAAACAGAAGAGAAGTATTATCAAGGGACAGTTTGTCCGTAGTTGTAGGATGACCTCTTTGGACTCTTGACTTCTAAGATGAAAGTCAGAGAGTCAAAGAAATGTTTATATCTAGGAAGTATCCTAACTATTTAATTGATGAGACGTCTTGGAGGAAGTAAAGAATGGGAGAAAGGATAGGTTTGCCCCTATTTTTGGAACAGGAGATACAAGTGTGATAGTACCAATAAATGTGCAGGGTACTACACAACAACCAGGGGTGACGTTACCAAGGATGAAATCCAGAAACCTTGGGGGTAATTATGTGATGTTTTATAATCAGAATACCTCTAGGGTTAAAAACATTATTACTCAACATTGGAGCAGGTTTAGGTGTTATTCAGAGTTAGGCATTTTGTTTACCAACACCCTAGGATTTACATACAAAAAAGGCAGGAACCTCAAGGATTTGCTGGAGCATAATGGTTCTATTGTTTCATGTAAGAAATTGGTAACCTACAAATGTGGGGCATGTGCCCAATGCCCATATATACTTAGAAATGATTCTGTACATATCCTGTCAAGAGACTATCAGATTCAGAGTAGTAGTTTTTCCAATTGTAATAGTGAAGGCTTGATTTATTTAGCCCTATGTAAAACCTGTGGTGCATTTTACATTGGAAAAACTACTCGTAAACTCAGAAGGAGGATTTATGAGCATTTATATGCTATTAGAGTTGAAGACATCAAAAATGCCTTGTTTAAACATACACTGATGTGTCCCCAAGCAAAATGGGGCTTCTTTGTTGTAGAGAAGGTTCAATGTGATGTGAGGGGGGGCCCATGGGAAAATAGGATAGAGGTGAGAGAAATATTTTGGCAGTTGTTATTGGAAGCCAACAGATTCCCAGGGCTGAATGAATACATATCCATTGCCCCTATTTTAAAAATGAGAGCTGCAAAACTATAAAATAAGTTCATATTTTGTTTTGCAAATTCTTTTTGTTGGTTTTTGATTCAAGTTGATTTATCTATCCAACACATTGTGATGGTTTTAGTATTTATATATTTATTTTAAAGTTCTTTTTAAAAAAATGTGCATGTTTTTATCTATTTTCATCTGTATTTGTGGCAAGTTTGTAGGCTGTCATGAACATTTTAGTTATAGGATTTAATTGGTGTCAATTAAACAATTGTTTCAACTATTAATTAAATTTAATTAAATTGGGAGGGGTATATAAGCAGGCACAGCCTCCATTCATTCATTTTACATCTGAAGAAGTCTGGTGGACGAAAACGCTTTGTATTGTGTGGCGTTTATGCGATTAAACCTTCTGCTGCTTACACCTACAGGCTTGTGTTTTATTACTACCTCCTGCCTCTTTGGGTGCCTGTTGTGGTTTTACTGGTTCTTGGTTCTGTGGCACCCTTTCCTTGGAGTTTTTGGATTACACACAAAAAACATGCCCATCAGAATTGGTCATTTTTCTTTCACACGTATGGCACCTCTTGAAGCCAGAGGTACCCTTAGAAGTCTTGTCAGCCATGCTAGGAAGAAAAAGGGGCCTAGCACACAAACACACACACACACACACACACACACACACACAGGAAAGGAGTGGGAGAACTCAAAAAGGGTCTTCTCCTCTTTTTTTTTTTTTTTTTTGAAAAACAGAGAAAAGAGAAGGGAAGAAAATTACCAACATTGGTAACTAAGAAAATACAGTAACGGTAACTAAAGGGAAAGAAAGTACTATCAATCGTATTAGAAAAGTCTACCTACCAGTAGAAAGGAAGAAAGAGGAAAGACAGTCACACACACACTTAAAAGCTAGATAGAGGAGTAGGCAGAAATAGAGAAAAAGAAGTATGGAGAGCTTTATAGAAAAGAAAAGAAAAATATGGAAAGAAACTTACTGAAATACAGCCAAAGCTCAAGAGATAGGTCAGACGCATCTGACACAACAAAGCCGCAATTGAGATCTGAGGTAATTTACAGAGGAGCATCATGGGTTGAGCCTAACTTGAGAGCTTTGGAAGGCACAAACTGAAATAAACAGCAAAGTCGGTTCTGAGGCTTGGAACCGAGGTCACAGTCAAAGATTATGTGAAGGTTGACAACATCAGATCAGTAGATAAAGCACAGCAAAACAAACAATATAGTGAATAAATCATAGTAAAACAATATATTGAGGAGCATAGCATAATGATGTATACTACATGACATTTCTAGGGAACATAACTAGCATAATAGTAGTTAGGAGAAACATATGGTGTGAGTGACATCTTAGTAAAAAAGTAAGGAAAAAGACAAATATATGCTTAGCCAACAGAGGTGTTATCAAGAGTGGGTTAGGTTAGAACTGAGATTCTATAGTAAGTTACATTTCATTTGTAGCTAGCAAAAGTAGGCGTTGTAACAGGGAGGTAGGGGGAGTTGGTAGGAAGGATGTGAGTACAGTGATTGAGTGATAGCTAGAAGTGATTGTGTGGAGGGGGTTCATGGAGGGTTTTTGCAAATATATCATTGAGTATAATGCTGAAGAGGGCATATACTCAATGATGGATTTGTTAAAGAACAAATAAAATGGGACTATGACTTCCTTGGACCTGGATGCCATGCACATTTATAAGTTAAGCAACATATAATGATTTTCTTACTACCTTGGTTACATGTTGGTCATGCAGATCGTTGCTTAAGGGTGTCGTATCGATGGAATGATTAGCTTAGGGGCCACTTTTCTCAAAAGGCACTATAAAGCACTTCTTGGTATTCAGTTTTAGTTTGTGACTTTGACACCGGTCATTTGCCTGTGTTAAACCCTCTTGTAAGATGTTTGTGTCATTCGAGGATTGTATGATAGCTCCAAATTTGTAATCATTTGTTTAACTTGGTCAGACAAAGGTCCTTGACATTAGCCTTTACCTCTGAGAAATAGATGCCAAATAGGAGCAGTCTCAGCATGGAACCCTGATGTACTCCGCTGATGACCAGTTTTTTAGTGAAGGTGATATCATCAATCCTGACATCCGAATCCTGCCTGTGAGACATCTGGAAATCTGCAGTTATGTAGGGTTTATTTCCAACTTGATGAGTGTAGTAACTATACCCAAGTGGGCTAATGGGCTGAATGCCTTAGCCAGTTTCAGTGAGGCAGTATACTCCGTTTTCCCCTTATCCATTGCCTTGGTGACCTTTTCAAAGAAGTACACCAGGTTTAGTAGACATGACCCTCCCTTGACAAAGCGAGACTGGGCTGGGTCCAGTGTTTGAAGGTTGCCTAGGGCTTTGCTGATCATTTCTGTGATACTTTGTTCCACATTGTTGCATATTAGATTAGTCAGACTAATAGGGCTGTAGTTTCTGGGCCAGTTGATGGTCCACCCTTGTGAAGTGGGATAACTATTACAGTCATCCATTTTCATGGTGCAAAGCCTAATTTAACATGGATGTCATCATCTTCTTTCGGCTGTTCCCGTTAGGGGTCGCCACAGCGGATCACCTGTTTCCATTTCTTCCTGTCCTCTGCATCTTGTTCTGTCACACCAACCACCTGCATGTCCTCTCTCACCACATCCATAAAACTTATCTTAGGCCTTCCTCTTTTTCTGTTACCTGGTAGCTTCATCCTTAGCATCTTTTTCCCAATATACTCAGCATCCCTCCTCAGCAATGTCCAAACCAACGTAATCTTGCCTCTCTGGCTTTGTCTCCAAACCTTCCAACCTAGGCTGACCCTCTAATATACTTATTCCTAATCCTGTCCACCCTCGTCACACCCAGTGCAAATCTTAACATCTTTAACTCTGCCACATCCAGCTCAAACTCCTGCCTTTTTGTCAATGCCACTGTCTCCAACCCATATAACATAGCTGGTCTCACTACCCTCTTGTAGACCTTCCCTTTCACTCTTACAGGTACTCGTCTGTCACAGATCATTCCTGACACTCTTCTCCACCCACTCCATCTTGCCTGTACTCTCTTCTTCACCTCTCTTCCACACTCACCGTTACTCTGAACTATTGACCCCAAGTATTTAAATTCATCCACCTTCGCCACCTCTGCTCCTTGCATCCTCACCTTTCTTCTATCCTCCCTCTCATTCACACAAATGTATTCTATCTTAGTCCTGCTGACCTTCATTCTTCTTCTTCTCTAGAGCATATCTCCATCTCTACAGGGTCTCTCCATCTGTTCCCTACTCTCACTACAGATCACAATGTCATCTGCAAACATCATAGTTCATGGGGACTCCTGTTTGATCTCGTCTGTCAACCTGTCCATCACCATTGCAAATAAGAAAGGGCTTAGAGCTGATCCTTGATGTAACCCCACCTCCACCTTAAACGCATCTGTCACTCCCACCGCAGACCTCACAGCTGTCACACTACCCTCATACATACCTGTACCACTCTTACATACTTCTTTGACACTTCTGACTTCCTCATACAATACCACAACTCCTCTCTAGGCACCCTGTCGTATGCTTTCTCTAAGTCTACAAAAACACAATGCAACTCCTTCTGACATTCTCTGTACTTCTCCATCAATACTCTCTCAGAGCAAACATCGCATCTGTAGTGCTCTTTCCCGGCTTGAAACCATACTGCTGTTCACTATTCATCACATCCCTTCTTAACCTAGCTTCCACTACTCTTTCCCTTAACTTCATGCTGTGACTGATCAGTTTAATCCATCTGTAGTTACTACAGCTCTGCACATCACCCTTATTCTTAAAAATCGGTACCAAAACACTTTTTCTCCATTCCTCAGGCATCCTCTCACTTTCTAAGATTTCATTAAACAATCTGGTTAAAAACTCCACTGCCATTTCACCTAAACACCTCTATGCTTCCACAGGTATGTCATCCTAATTTAACATGGATGTGAATTAACAAAAAAATTCAGATGATAATATCTTACCTGAAAGAACTAGATTCAAATACTAGTGACACACCTTATGAAAACATAAGAATATCTTTAGTTGAGCATGAAAAGTTCCATACCAGCATAGTTTAGTATTAATGCACTGATGCAAAATTAATCAGTATTTATAAAATCATCAAGAGCAACAGTTACATAACTTTACATACTGGGATCTTTTTCAGCCACCTGAACTGCCACCAGCAGGTCAAGGATGACAGTTACATATCTTTACACATAACTGAATCTTTTACATCTACCTGACCTACTGCCAACAAGTCAAGGATAACAGGTACATACCTTTACATGTAATGGGAATCTTTTACATCCACCTGAGCTACCACCATCTCAATGCAGATAGATCATCAGTTTAATGTCTCATCTAAAGGATGACACATTCATGAGTGCAGCACCTTCCTTATGTCACACTGCAGTGTTAACAATCAGTCTACATGGTGTAGGAATAGAACCCATAGTCTTTTACAACATAGGAGAGTGTGTTACCTGTTGCGTCACTGAAAACAACAGTCTGTAAACATTTATAAAAGTTCATCAACATATATATTATAACTTTTTTCTGAAAGCACACTGTTGTGAAGTCTGGATTATAAAAGAGCAACCACTTGAAGAAAATGGTTCTAGATTAATAATAATAATAATAATAGTAATAATAATGGTATTGAAATTATTGTGAGGCCACCACACTCCTATCTCAGTTATGTAATCAACTCTGATGTGGCTGCAGTGCAGGGAAACAAATTCCTTTTTAGTAATTTAAAAAGGCAAAACAACTTTTTGGAAATGCAATAGTGAAAAAAAATTGCCTTAAAAGAACATGTTTGTATCCTTACTGTAATGCATCATTGTGTAGCTGTCACTTCTGGACAATGCACTTGTTTCTCTGGTGCATGTATAATGCCTACTTATCTAGTTACTCACTAGTACATCATGCTAATAACATATTAATGTCTACTTGTTCAGTCATCCGGAAAGATCTCCTAAAAGGCTGCACTTTATAAGTTAGTGATGTGCCATCAGGAAGAAAAAAAAAAGATTCTTGCTCCATACTACCCAGTTTTGCTCTCTGCTCTGTATATCCAAGCCGCTGCTGCTATTTTCAGGGTGTGGCTTGTGTCTTTCTGAATTTGTTTATTTACCTTTCTGGCATCCTTTGGGTTTACTAGTCAGGTGTCTTTGGTAGATGTCTGTTTTTATTAGAATTAGTCAGTCACTCAGACCCACTAATTTTAGTTTCCTTTCCAGTAATTCATTAAGTTTTTTTTGTCTCTGAGTTGCACACCATTTAATTTTCAATTTATAGCTTCCTTCTTATTTGACACATTTTATTTTTTTTCTCATTTGTTGCATATGTCTATGTTGTTTATCATTATTTATATTTTATGGTCTGCAACCTGCTCAAGATTAAGTATTTGAATATGTCTGAACTTGAATGTGAACCCTCCATCCCTGTCAGAGCTGAAGAAAAAGAGAGCCCACTAACTACCAAGAGTGCACATCTAACCTGGCTGCCTTTAATGCAGATGATTTGACAGCATAGTTCATCACTTCTTCAGGGGTCATTACCCACCAGCTGGAGGGCTCAGAGTTTCTCCACTATTTCTAAAAATAACAAATGTTGAATTTAAGCTAGAATGATATGACAATTGCTATGTCACTCATGAAGTCAGATATAGTAACAAGGAGAGACTTGCTTTAGTACTCAAATCTAGTACAATGTGAAAAGGAATATGATACATTGATAACTGACCTCATAATGGCATTGTCTTACTAGGCTGTGCAGTATAGCAGATGGAGATAATATACCATTAGTGTAAGAAAGAGTTTTATTCCCATAAAAAGTCTAATTTGGTGCAAGCATCTGTAAAAAAGGTAATAATAATAAAGAAAAGTAGTGTTTAGTGTACCCTCTTGCATTTTTTTTTCCTAGTACTTAGTGTAACACTATGGTTTCCAAACAAGGCCACTCATAATATTGCACAGAACTCTTTTATAATTAATATAGCAAAATTAAAATTAACATAGTTACATTTACAGAACCTATGGGGGTGGATATTGACTCAGACAGCTTCAACGAACTGGTCGCCCTATTTGACCAAACAGGTATGCAATTGTTAGACATTATAATACGCAATAACAACGTTAAACTGTTCAAACTTAGGGAAGAAATTAATACATTACACACGAGTATAACAACGGATTTATTGTTCTTTGACTACAAGAGCAATTTTGAAAAGGTGATTAGAAACGTTGAAATGTTTGTGTCTAAAAGTAGGGCTACAAAACAAAAGAAATTGATCAGGGACACCAATGAATATAAAAAGAGGCTAGCATATCCACCGGGTAGAAAAGACTCTAAAATGGGAACTGCTGGTTTATCCATGGTAGCTACGGAAAGTGTGCCAGACTTTATGGTAGCATCTATACTTGAGGATGAGGATGCTGTTTTTTTAGAGACCGAGAGTTATCCACGCAGGTCCAAGAGGTTTCTCAGCAGGAGGCCTCAATTGAGGAATGCAGTGGACAATTATTCACCGAGGAGAGGGAATCGACGACATTAATGGACAGATTTTGTAAAAATGATGTAGTTGTTGACTTTAATATATGTTTTGACTTAGGATTTATTGCATTTTATGACTGTAATAGAAGTGTGGTTGAAAGTTTTATGAATGAGGAATTTACGGTTTGTGAGCAATACAGTGAAGAAATTTATGGTTTTTTAGATAGGGATAGACATCAACAGCGGTCTGAAGGTATTCGTAATGTAATAGAGTCCAACAATGTTGAACATTATGAGTGTGAACTATGTACTCGTTCTGAAATGAATGTTTTATGTAACAGTAATGAACTAGGAGGTGACATTGGGGTCAACGAACAGGAACGGTCTATATTGTCACATTCTACTGAAGGGGAAGAGGACCCTGTAATGAAACATGAAGTGTTAAAAAGTGGGGGATTTATGATATACAACTACACTGACATGGACATCAGTAAAGCTCATTTTGAATTATTCAGTAAGGGTATCAGCTTTGTTCCGAGCCATAGATTGGATATAACACAGGTATTAGTGAATTTAAAGTTATACACAAGGAAGTTAAATCTCCCACCTGTATTTTTCAAACCTAGGGGGGAGGACAGGCAACCCTACTTTTACAGTAGACACAATAGCTATGAAAAGGAAAAGTATTTTCATGCCCCCCACAAATACTGACATCAATGTATTTGAACAAATGGTTGAACGTGATTTTAGAAGATTATGTGCACAACAAAAGCAGATACAGGATAATTTAACTATTGATGAGAGAAAGGTTATTTGTGAATTAACAATGACTAATGACTATAGATGTATGCGCCCTGACAGAGGGGGTGGGATGGTTATCATGAGCAAAATGGACTACAATGGTATTATGATGAAGATGTTAGGCGATGAAGGTACATATAGCAGAGTGTCAAGACATGAAATAAATAGGGCTTACAGTAAGATTGATTTGTACCTTTTGGATGCAATTTATCAAGGGGCTATCAATGAAGATGAATTTGACTACCTTAGTGTCAAATTCCCAAAACTACCTAAACTGTTTGGAATCCCCAAAGTCCACAAGGGTGTTGACCATCTATCTTTTAGACCCATTGTTTCGGCAAGGGGGTCTAAGACGGAACCCATGGCGGCCTTTGTGGACCAATTTTGCAAGAAGGCACTATTGGATACACCGCATATTTTAAAGGATTCCTGGCACTGCCTGGAGAGGCTCAGAGTAGTAAATGAAGTGGACGTAGATTCCTATGTTTTTTTAACCATTGATGTGGTGAATCTTTTTTCAACTATTCCCCACATTGAGGGGTTGGAACTATTTAATGATAGTTTAATGAGTAGTGCAAGTTTTGATTTAGAGAGGCTTAACATATGTTTAGAATTCATGAGATTCATTTTGACAAGCAACTACCTAACATTTGAAGGAGAAACTTACCAACAGATCAAAGGGGTGGCGATGGGGGCCCGTTGTGCCCCGGTTTATGCCAACCTGGTCCTATTGTCATGGGAAAAATGCTACATCCTATCTTCAGTTTTTAGGGAGCATATTTTGATGTACAATAGGTTCCTGGATGACATCTTAATCCTTTGGAAGGGTAGTGAGAGTGATGTCATTGACTTTATGGCATACATCAATCAAACCACTGAGTTCCTTAGATTTACACACACGTGGAATAAAATGTCAATAAATTATTTGGACATTTGTATTTCTAAACAAGAGGGGAAGCTTGTAAGTAACATCTACAGAAAACCAAGTTTTTCTAACTCTATGTTACACTTGAATAGTTGTCACCCCTTCCACCAGAGGAAAGGGGTGATTAAAGGGCAAATGGTCCGACTTTCGAGGTTGGTTAGTAATGATGAATTGTTTAAAAAGGAGATGTATACCTTGATAGGTTTATTTATGGAGAGAGGATATCCCCTGAACTTATTATTGAAAACAAAAAAGGAGATATATAGGAAAAGAAAGACTTTGTATATTCCCATACTCAAGGGTTTGGACAATATGACATTAGTACAAGGAAAAAACAAGCAAGGGACGGATTTTGAAAAAGATAGTCTTACCTTTGTTTTAAAGTTTAATGACATGGCTGATGAATTTTGCAACAGTATAAGGATTAATTGGGACCACTGTATTAATGAACAAACAAGAAAGTTGTTGGGAGGGAGTCCAAAAATAGTTTTCAGTCGAGGAAGCAACATCAAAGATATTTTGGAAAGGGAGAGTAAAAGTCATAGTAGATCTAGGATGAGCAAATGTGGCAATTGCAGTGCTTGTAGATTCATTGCTGAAGGGAGTTATATATGTGTAGTGGGTTATGGACGTACATTGGCATGCCCTGGTTTATGTAATTGCAACACAAAGAACTGTGTTTACATAGCATCATGTGCTTCCTGTGATGCCTACTACATTGGCATGACTACTCGCAAGTTACGAGAAAGAATTTGTGAGCACATCAGAAATATAAAAAATAGGGATGTGCACAATGCTTTGTATTTGCATAGCAGGGTGTGTGGCAATTTCACTAAATTCTTGTTTTTCATTATAGACAGGGTGATGCCCTTTACCCCTGGTGATATTAATAACCGGGTAGCAGTCTTAGAATCTGAGTGGCAGATGAGATTAAATGCCACCAGATTCCCTGGTATAAATGACCATATTTCTTTAAAACCACATTTAAAGTTAAGAGCCAGTATAATATGAAGTGCTTTAAGTTGGCACATTTCATTAGATATTAAATATTAATGCATTGAATTTTTGTTATAGTATATGTATTGTAGTGATTTTATGAACTTCATTGACTAAATTAATTAATGAGTTTATTTATTATGTATTTATTGGAATAGTTAAATAAATTAGGAATATTTTTTGTATTTTTAAACAATTTTGGGTTGGCATTATTGATAAGGGTATATATATACTTGAATAGAAAGATGGTGATAATAATATGTACCTTCAGACCGAAAAACGTGAATGAATGTATTGCATTAGACAATTTCATTATTTTGTAGTTATATGTATGTATATACTTATAACAACAGCAATAACAATTTTTTAGTTTATTTTATTTTTTCATTTTTTTATTATTTTATTTATTTCATTTGTTGTTGCTTTCACCTGTATGAGGGATACTTCTTTAAGGAATTAATGGAACAGCTAATTAATCAATTGTGTGAGTCAAGGTGTATGGTTTGGTATTTAAGCATGAATGAATGGATGTTTCAACAGACTCTGATGATACCAGTTTAACTGGTGAAAGCGCACAGTCTGTGTGTTTTTTTCGTTGAAATAAAAGAATTCAACCTTCGTGTGTTGGTGTTCCTGCATCCTGAAATTGCTGTGGTGGATTCCTGTCTCTTTTCACATTTACAGAAATGCCAACAACCCTTTTCTGAACACACTGTAAAATACCTCAGCTAGCAAACAACAATTACACATACGTGGACATATATATTTTAAATCATATACCAAGTTAGTGGTTTCATCCAGAAATAAAATTAATTTAATCAAAACTATTTGAAACCAAGCAGGAAATGATTTAAATACTTAAATCACATGACACAGCACACTCACATAAGTTCATGTAAAACATAAACTGAAAAATACACATATAAAAGCAAACATTGTATAAACATGTTTGATAAATAGTTCATATTTAAGGATAACACATATCTTCAGGAAACATTTAATATTTATAGTCTTGTTTTACCCAGGTACTCACCATTTTGCAAAAGTATTTGCCATCTTGTTTTCCTTATTTCCAGTTTATTCATATAATCACTGTCTCTGATGTCTTTTAACTAATGATCCACTGCATAAAAGTAAATTTTCTTGTAATGAGTACAATTTATGATATGCATGTATAAAGCATTATTAATATTTTTCATTTGTGTATGATATTAATATTCTGCTATCCTCTACAAAGTCATAGATCATAAATACGGTGGATCAAAACAATGACAAAAACCAACAGTAAAGCATTGTATTCATTTTGTAGGGTGTCCAAAACTTTTTATTCAGTCAATTCTATTATACAAAGAATTTTTGTTCAAGTAACCAGATGTTAAAAGAGCTTGTCTTCCTTTTTACTTTAATACAAGTAGTTGTTAAACAGTATCAGTTTAATACGATCATAAAAAATGATTCTTAAATGGCCAGATCAGAAGATCAAATAATGGCTTGCAAAAACCAGGTTAAGCCAATTTAATGTGGAATGCTGGCAAGTAATTTAACTGCATCAACCTTTACCAAAATGAAATCTTTGTTGTAAGGAATTGACGTCGTGTTTTGTAAAAATGTCAGGAATTCCTAACAATGTAACATAAATCCCTAATGTCTTAGACCATCTTGCTGCCGCTATTGGTTGGGGGTGGGGTTCTGTTTCATTTTTTTTAGCTCTGAGGGATTCCAGAAATTGAAGAAATCACTGTTTTTTTCACTTCCAGAAAACAAAATTCTTCTTTGGAAATTACATTTTGATGTAATATCTTAACAAAAAAATCATCAATTCTAAGAATAAGCTAACATTATTTAACTTCTATATTCATATTCATTCTCATTAAGTAAAAAAAAAAACTGTCATTTTACTCACATATAATATTGTTGCTCTGCTGAAATATATTCCTTTCCCATCCAAATTCTGAGTTAACCATTGTGCCTTCAGTTATTTTATTTATTCTGTTAGCTTCTTAACACCTTGCTTTATATTTCCTTTTCTTTCTTCAGTTTATAGATAAAAATCTCCTTCAATCATTAGTGACATATATAATAACACAGTTTTTTTAAATTTTTTCAAACAACTATTTTTTTCTCTATCATATTAGTATATATATAAATCACCATTACTTTAGATATTTTTGTGTCATTCCCATGTCATATATCCCTAGCCTTCCTAGTAGTACTGCTATTGTTATATCTCTGCCATTTTGCACATTTGCTCCATTGTCTGTAATGTATTGACTGAAAAAAACAAGCTTCCTCTTGTGAAAAAAGTTCTGCACCAGACTTTGAAATATCCTCTTCCAACTGTTAGTGTTTTGGTATCATTTTTTTTTAACTTTTGCACCCAACCCAGTATGCTTATCCAAACATTAGCACTGTCTCGTCTCATAAGAAAGGCTACATATGCAGTAACACAAGGTCTGCAGCTTTACAAAAGGTGCTTAAAAAATGACATTGCCATATGATCAGAGAAGCTGATTGGCTAGCTAAGTATGTAGCTTTATAACAGGGGCTTACAGAAAGCCATTGCCTCATGATCAGAGAAGCTGATTGGCTGGCTAAGTATGTAGCTTTATAACAGGCACTTACAGAAATCAATTGCCTCATGATCAGAGAAGCTGACTGGCTGGCTAAGTCTGTAGCTTTATAACAGGTGCTTATAGAAAGTCATTGCCTCATGAATAGAGAAGTTGTTTGGCTGACTAAGTCTGTATCTTTATATCAGGTGCTTACAGACAACTGTTGCCTCATGATTAGAGAAGCTGATTGGCTGGGTAAGTCTGCAGCTTTATAACAAGTGCTTACAGAAAGCCATTGCCTCATGATCTAGGAAGCTGATTGGCTGGCTAAGTCTGTAACTTTATAATAGGTGCTTCCAGAAAGCCATTGCCTCATGATCAGAGAAGCTGATTGGCTGGCTAAGTCTTACCTTTTATGGTGCTTACAGAAAGCCATTGCTGTCTGTCTGACGGTTAACAACAGACCAGCTCTTGTCTATTCCGCTTTGCTCTATAAATGTTTACACATTGACTACTACAGTATTTTGGGTCTGTTGATTTCAGTTAAACATTGTACAAGAGATATAATATTAGATGACATTTTGGCTGAATCTCTTATAGCTCCACATTACCCTTTAGATAATATACCAATGATCAGTTATCTAAAATGGCAGGGACATTTACTTTTGTATACCTTGCTGACTAGGTTAGTTCCACATGATGAATGGCCTCTTACAATGGGCCCAAGGAGGCATTCATACTGGTTAGGGAAAATTTGGCCAGGGCAATGTATACAGTGTGAATGACATTCATTTTACTTTAACTTTTCTTATTTTCAGAGTTAAAAGCACCCATGCATCCAAGGGACAGGGGGAAAGTATACTAGTCCTTTTTAATCTTTTACAACAAAGGGGCAGTTTGTCTGAAAGGAGCCAAGCATAATGTGGATGACACTCCTTTTACTTTAGTTTTTAAACTATGCATAGCATCTTAGGCATCCAAAACACATGGGGATATGTAGTACCCCTTACCCATCTTTTCTAGGCCAGGGACTAGCGTCTTTCTGCTGCTGCTTTCTTTTAGGTTTGGATTTACTTCCTGGCCCTTACTGAAGGTCTGAGCAGTATGTTAGCTAATAGTTGGGTTACATGAGGATTTTCTCTAATTTGTGTAAAAGCAAACATGTACTTACTCTAAATAAATCTACTTTTAGTTTAGTTTTCAAACTGCGTGTTTCTGTTTGCATTTTTAAACTTAATACACAGTGGATATCAGGGGGATGGGGGGGGGCAGAAGTACCTGCTCTTAAGATTTGCAACCCAGGGACTGTTTGTGTGAAAGCAGCGAAGTATACAGCATTTAAAATCCTATACTTGTCTTTACTAATTTTCTAAACAAATAGGCATTCTAGTACCTAAGGGGAAGGGGAAAACCGTAGCACCCCTTCCAATATTTTACCACCCAGGAACCATTACTTTCTTGCTGCTAGTTCTTTCCTTTGGCTTTGGAATTGTTCCCTCTTAGTGAAGATGTAAATGTAGAAAAGGAGCAACAGTGAATTGTTTGAAGCTAATATATTTGAGTGAAAGCAGTCAAGTATACAGTATGAAAAGCGATCCTTTTACTTTACTTTGTAAACTGAGTGTTTCTGTACATGAGTAATATTCATTTCACATTATTTTTTAAATGCTGCATGTTTCTTTTCTTATTTTCAAAGTTAAGGCACTGCAGATAACCGATGGATGGGGGCAAAGTGTATTACCCCTTCCTGATATTTATAGCCCTGGAACTACTTGTGTGAAAGCAGATCTGTGTATTTCATTTCTAATTTTCAAAGATAAGGTACTGTAGGTATCCAGGGGATGGCGGGAGGGGGTTCATCTTTATGTTTTGCAGTCCAGGAACTGTCTCTATGAAAGCAGCCAAGTATACAGTGTGAATGTTTTGTTTTTGTTTGTCTTTCTGCTTTTTCCCGGTAAGGGGTCGCCACAGCGGAACTCCAGTCCACTAATGATTGGCAGTAGATTTTTACGAAACGCTGAGGTGCCAGCTCGATGCCCAACCTTCAATGAAGGCATGCCCATTTACACACGCATGTCTTATGAATGCTACCCAACCGCGGGGAGGACATGCAGACTCCACACAGAAGCCATGCTGAGAATCGAACGGGAGAACCTCTTACTGTGAGGTAACAACGCTACCGCTGTACCACCGCGACATTCCGCACTCCTTAAATATTTAAAAATCTTATCTCCAAAGTTAAATACATTGTAAGTGGGAATAGAGGAAGTTTACTACCCCTTCCTGATCATTGCAGCTCACAGAATGTTATCTTCTTGCTGTTATTGTTTTCTTTAATGCTGGATTTTCTCCCTGATCCCTAGAAAAGGTAAAGGCATGAAAGGAGAAGCTATGAGCAATGACTTTGTGTGTCAATTCAAATACCACACTTTTGAGACTTTGTATGAATAGCATAGGCAGTGGAAGCTCAGGGGACAGGAGGGCCTGTAGTCACAAATCATTGTTATTCAAGCAAGAAGGAAGCTGATTGTTAGTAATGGTTTATAGGTATGTACCAGGCTAGTGACCACCAGGGTCTGTATAAGCTTAGCTATAAAATCCAGCCCTGTTGTATCCGTATGTATCATGGGGGGTTATTAAGAGGTAGTATGTTAGCTAGGATATTTCTAGAGGTTAGGTGGGGTGATTTTTTGGCCATTAGTGTCTGCATCTGTCTATCTGAGAGAAATAGGTTGACTCTGTTGATAATTTTTCATAATTTATTTCATGGCTTTGCATATTAAACTAGTCAGACTAATATGTCTGTAGTTTCTGGGGCTGGTTGATAGTCCACGATAGTGTAGTGGGATAACCATTGTTGCCCTCCACTCTCATGGTATGCAGCCTGTTTTGAGGTAGTGGAAGGGGTTTTAAGTTTTCTGGACTAATCATGGGATATTTTGACATTTTTGTTTAGATGATCGATGATCTCTTGCACAGAGGGGTTCGGTTGAAATATTCTATATGTAGTAGGTATGCAAAGCCTCATCAGATGTTTACTGATGGTGATGCTCACAATAACTACATGTACTGGCGAAATAGTTCATAATTGTTAAAATAAAAAAGCTACATTATTGAAAGGATTGTAGACTTTAGAGCTAAGGTCAGAGTAATCATCGACTACTGCTAATAATTACTTATAGTGACACAATATCAGAAACAGTGTCAAATAGAGATCGATCATGGTGAAATGGGGCCATAGATAGGGTAGTGTATCAGGGTCCCCATACACAGCCCCCCCACAGCCATTCCAGTGGCCCATTACTTGGCTATTTCTCCCCAGTTACTGTAAACACTGTTCAAACCTCTCAATGTGCAAACTGTTTTCTGCTTTACTTCACCTACAATAATTACAATAATTATTTGATCCTATATGATCCTATGAGTATAAACCCCTTTGTTGTAAGATAGTTGTTGTAAGATAGGCTGCTAACTGTGTCACAAACCAGTCACAAACTATCAAAGTAGGTGACTCCACATCGTCCAGCAGACCTCTCACCAGTGGGGTGCCACAAGGGTCAGTGTTAGACCCCCTACTCTTTGGTATATAGTTCTCAGAAGTTCAGGCCAAAACTAAGGGGCTGTGGCTGACCAAGTTTGGGGACAGCTGGGTGCAAGTACTGAATCCTCAAATGATGTCAGTATACTTCAGTAGAGTCTTATGCAGACCATCAACTGGTGTCTTAGTCGCAGTCTCAAACTAAGTGCAAAGAAATGCATCATTATTCCCTTCAGTAAAAACAATGTCCCTTCACACTATCAAATTAACAACAATACCCTATGTACCTAAGAAGTGGTAACTGATCTGCGATCACAAGTAGACTGCGACCTTAAATTTGACCGCCATGTGTCTACTGCAGTAGGGAAGACTTTCTACGTAGTGCACTTAATTAGCAAAGGCATTGCCTATAAAGCAAAGGAGGTCATAAACCCTCTATACTCACCACTAATCAGGCCCATAATTGAGTATAACACCCCTATTGGCATGTACCATACAGAGCACCTGCAGCAATTGGAGATACCTCAGAAGTTTCTAACAAGGAAGATGAAGGAGCTCTAGCACATGCCTTACACAGACTGACTAAAGTCCCTGTTACAATGCTCAGTATCATGTAGACTTCTTAGGGTGACTTATGTCTGGCTTACAGAGCAATCTCTGACCAAGCCTAATGAATTTGTTGCGCATCTGTAAATCAAACGGGACTAGAGCTATCTGTTCCGAGGACCTAAATATGGCCTGTGACTTGAATAAGATGTGCTGGGGGACAGATTTGTCTCCCAGAGACTGCCACGTCTTTGGAATGGGCTGACAATTCATGTGAAGCAGAGCACTGTTTAAAAGGAATCTTGATGAGGGGATGTGGCACTGTAAATTTTTACTGGGGATAGCACCCACAACCCTCCTGGACATGGGCAGGCATTACTAAATACAGTATCGACTAGAGTATCTGTGTTATTACATTGGGATGAAACGGCTAGGCTTAAAATCACCTCCAGGTCAATAGCCTAGTAACCTCCTATGACCTGTGATTTGGATTAAATTTAAAACTTTTATTTTGAATTTTACAGCACAGACATTGCTAGCATTTTACAGGCATGTCCATCACCAACTAGGCAGTTATCAAAGATGGACTTTTTATTTTTTTATTTTATACTTCTGTTAACCAGGTAAGGCCACTGGACACAGTTGTCACTTTTTAATGGGCAACTGGAAATACTGTATAGTCAGATGACTTGTTCAGGCTCACACAATAGGCAAATGGAGTTGAAAGGAATCCCTCAATACTCTTGACTTCAGGATGTCATTAACAGCTGAGTCTCAGTTCTCTGTAATAACTGCCGGACTTGAACTTCTAAATTTTAGCATGTCTCATAAAATTGTTGCTTGTGAGTTTCTGGTCTCATGGAAGAGATATGTCAGCAGAATGATTTGTGATAAAAGGGTAGGGGAAAGTGAGAAAGGCATGCCCACCAAATTACAGATAAAACAAATTAGAGGAAACAAAGGTTTGCATGCAGTAATGTCCCTCTAGTATAAGCCTGGCTTTATGGTGCCGAAGGATGGAGCAATAACTGCAACCCAGGTGACAAGTGTTTGATTAGCAGCCCCAGCACTGGAGGAACCAGGCAGGGAAGGAGGAAAATGAAGGATCATGATCTGCTCAGACATCTTGGCTGGGGGGTTGCATGCACTCAGAGGTACAAAGGGTGGTTCACTCTGCCTAGTAGATACTGGAGAGATCCCTGCTTGTGCTGTGGTGGTGGTGGTGGTGGTGGTGGTGGGGGTGGGGAACTGCTTGGAGGGAACAGTCCTTGAGGAAGTGAGCTATATTCTGCACTGACAGCCCTCATTGCATATCCCCTTCCTGGTGCCTTGCTGAATGTGCACCCAGTTAGAATTGGGATAAGAATAAAAACTGCAAACCACCCTGAAGGCTGTTGGCCAATGAAGAGAACAAATGGGCTTTTACACTGACAGAGAGTCTGATTTTCAGCAAGCAGTGGGGATGAATCACCAAAAGATATTCCTCTTGAGTATTTGGATGCCATGTGGTGGGTGGTCCAAAAGATTAATCCACAAACTCATACACGGTAAACGGACCACATAGGCTTCACAAAAATCAGAAAAGGCTCATGAAATGTAATGAACGAACTGAGACTCAAACATATAAAAAACTAACGTTATTTATTTAGGTACAGTTAGCGCTTTCACCTCCTTGGCTTCATCAGACTGTGTCCATACCTCATATAACAGTCCTTTATATACGTTTTTACATCCAATTAACCCCCTAGTGTTGAGAATTTTTATTTATTTATTTACATCTGCATATTCCCATGCACACACAAAAGACACGATAAATCATCATATAAATACAAAAGAATATCAAGGTGTAAGAATATTAATCTAAAAATATATATATGTATATTTTATAAAAACATATATATATGTACATATATATAAAAAATAATTCTAAAACCTTAAAATACATACTCATTTCATGACCCCTTTTCTCAATCTACGTTTCTTTAATATGGTCTGTAAACTGATTTTGTCATTAAGACCAGGTGGACTATCTGCTCTCAGACGTAGAATCCATCTGAGTTCTACCTCTAGAGTGAAATTCTCCAAATCACCACCCCTGGAGTTATTTTTAATATGTTGTAATACGCAGAAAGTAAAAGCATGTGAAGGTCCTGCTGCTATACAATGTCTAGCTAATGCATTGTGTTCCTGCCTGGTCCTAATATGATTTATGTGTTCCCTTATCCGAATTCTGAGCTCTCTGTTCGTCTTTCCAATGTAGAAAGCAGTGCATGCTCCACACTGGGCTAAATATATGACATTGACACTCCTACAATCTGTGTTAGTCATAAAGACAAAGTCCTTCTCTATATTGGGTGACTTAAAGGAACAATCGGTATTAATGTAACTACACTGGTTGCATTTACCACATGGAACAGTGTTGTGAGTCCTTGTTCTCTGTTCTGTAACAGATTTATGACATAACAACCTCTTCAGATTCTTTCTATTCTTATATTGAAATCTAGGTTTGTCTCCTACTAATTTCACAATCTCCTCTTCTGCTTCTAGAATATCCCATCGTCCTTGAATAATACTCCTAATATTATTAACATCAGTGGTATAATGAATGGGTATGCTTAAACTCTTAGAATACATACTACCAAAGTCCTTGCTATTGGACACATATTGATTATAATTACTGGAAAAATAGGGGCAAGCTACGGTGTCCCTCAATTCAAAAACTGTTTTAATAGCTTTCTCGATCTCACCAGTATTATAAGACCTATTATATAACCTCTCACTGAGTGCATCCAGTTACATCCTGAACCCTTGAGAAGTAGGGTTCAACCTGGATGCTCTCATGGATTGCCCCAATGCTACGTTAGTAAAAACGTGCATCGGGTGCATGCTATCTCTGTGTAACAGTGTGTTCCTATAACAGTTCTTCCTGTGAATTGAAGTGTTCACAATCCCATTACTCAGCCTCATAATGTTAACGTCTAGGAATGAGATGAAATCTCTAGAGGAGCTACAACTAAACTTCAAAAAATCCACCGAATTGTTTAAAAGGTTCTCAAACTCCTTTAACTCAATCTCATTCCCTCTCCAAACCAGAAAGAGGTCATCCACGAACCTCTTGTAAAATCTGACGTGTTCTTTAAACAGGTCAGAAACAAAAAGTTTTTCATACTCCCATTCAGCCATCACAATGTTGGCGTAGCTATTGGCACAGCTAGTGCCCATAGCCACGCCATCATTCTGTAGGTAGGTCTCCCCATCAAACATGAAAACATTGTTTTCTAAGATGGTCTCTAAAAAGAGTGCCAACAAATCCACCAGCCTATTGTCCAAAGACGTATATTTCTTCAAATAACTCATGACCCATATGACCCCTCTATCATTGGGGATAGCTGTGAACAGACTATTTACATCAAAAATAATTTGTTAAAATAAATATATTTGTTGGCACTCTTTTTAGAGACCATCTTAGAAAACAATGTTTTCATGTTTGATGGGGAGACCTACCTACAGAATGATGGAGTGGCTATGGGCACTAGCTGTGCCAATAGCTACGCCAACATTGTGATGGCTGAATGGGAGTATGAAAAACTTTTTGTTTCTGACCTGTTTAAAGAACACGTCGGATTTTACAAGAGGTTCGTGGATGACCTCTTTCTGGTTTGGAGAGGGAATGAGATTGAGTTAAAGGAGTTTGAGAACCTTTTAAACAATTCGGTGGATTTTTTGAAGTTTAGTTGTAGCTCCTCTAGAGATTTCATCTCATTCCTAGACGTTAACATTATGAGGCTGAGTAATGGGATTGTGAACACTTCAATTCACAGGAAGAACTGTTATAGGAACACACTGTTACACAGAGATAGCATGCACCCCATGCACGTTTTTACTAACGTAGCATTGGGGCAATCCATGAGAGCGTCCAGGTTGAACCCTACTTCTCAAGGGTTCAGGATGGAACTGGATGCACTCAGTGAGAGGTTATATAATAGGTCTTATAATACTGGTGAGATCGAGAAAGCTATTAGAACAGTTTTTGAATTGAGGGACACCGTAGCTTGCCCCTATTTTTCCAGTAATTATAATCAATATGTGTCCAATAGCAAGGACTTTGGTAGTATGTATTCTAAGAGTTTAAGCATACCCATTCATTATACCACTGATGTTAATAATATTAGGAGTATTATTCAAGGACGATGGGATATTCTAGAAGCAGAAGAGGAGATTGTGAAATTAGTAGGAGACAAACCTAGATTTCAATATAAGAATAGAAAGAATCTGAAGAGGTTGTTATGTCATAAATCTGTTACAGAACAGAGAACAAGGACTCACAACACTGTTCCATGGTAAATGCAACCAGTGTAGTTACATTAATACCGATTGTTCCTTTAAGTCACCCAATATAGAGAAGGACTTTGTCTTTATGACTAACACAGATTGTAGGAGTGTCAATGTCATATATTTAGCCCAGTGTGGAGCATGCACTGCTTTCTACATTGGAAAGACGAACAGAGAGCTCAGAATTCGGATAAGGGAACACATAAATCATATTAGGACCAGGCAGGAACACAATGCATTAGCTAGACATTGTATAGCAGCAGGACCTTCACATGCTTTTACTTTCTGCGTATTACAACATATTAAAAATAACTCCAGGGGTGGTGATTTGGAGAATTTCACTCTAGAGGTAGAACTCAGATGGATTCTACGTCTGAGAGCAGATAGTCCACCTGGTCTTAATGACAAAATCAGTTTACAGACCATATTAAAGAAACGTAGATTGAGAAAAGGGGTCATGAAATGAGTATGTATTTTAAGGTTTTAGAATTATTTTTTATATATATGTACATATATATATGTTTTTATAAAATATACATATATATATTTTTAGATTAATATTCTTACACCTTGATATTCTTTTGTATTTATATGATGATTTATCGTGTCTTTTGTGTGTGCATGGGAATATGCAGATGTAAATAAATAAATAAAAATTCTCAACACTAGGGGGTCAATTGGATGTAAAAACGTATATAAAGGACTGTTATATGAGGTATGGACACAGTCTGATGAAGCCAAGGAGGTGAAAGCGCTAACTGTACCTAAATAAATAACGTTCGTTTTTTATATGTTTGAGTCTCAGTTCGTTCATTACATTTCATGAGCCTTTTCTGATTTTTGTGAAGCCTATGTGGTCCGTTTACCGTGTATGAGTTTGTGGATTTATCAGATATTTTATCGTTTGGTAACGGACACGCTACTCGCCTGGAGCTGCATCTTTTTTGTTATTGGTCCAAAAGATTAGTTTCTCTGGAAGAAATAAAACCTTAGACAAGGAGAAGGTTATGGTCAGTTGTCTGTCAGGTGCCAGAATCCACCACATCATGCACGCACTTAAGTCTCTGCACAAGTACAAGTAGAAGTATGACTCTGTCATTGTGCCGTTGGTGTGAATGAATTGAGACATATCTCCCTGGACTATATGAAGAGAGACATGATTGACATGTTAGAGTATATTTCCCAGGTAGGTATGACCCTAGCCCTAAGCAGAATCCTACCTTCACCAATAATGATACCACAATAGATACTGACAAACAACATCATTGTTGGGTATGGAAATTGCTCTCAAGCCGATTGGAAGGCACTGGATAAGATCATTAAACAAGCCGCAAAAATCATTGGCTCCAACCATCAATCCCTACAGGGCATATATTCAAACAGATACTGTTGCAGAGTCCGAAAACTACTGAGGGATATACATCATCTGACCTATGGACTGTTCAAACTCCTGCCAACAAGGAAGCGCTACAGAAGCATTAGATGCAGGACATCCAGATTCCATAACAGCTTCTTCCCATGTGCTATCAGATTGCTGAACAGCAAACCCATAGCCTAACCTGCTAAATGGGTAAACAAGCATTATTTATGTGCAATATGTCATTGTTATCTACATAGCTCACTTTACACTTTATTGTGTTTGTTTTTAGTAACTTATTTTTGATTTCTATTTCAGTATTTTTAAATTATTATTAATCTTCCTTCTGTAAACTATAATTCTTATGGTACGAGCCCGAGTATCAAAATTTCATGCAGTGACACGCACTTTTTCCCCTGTGCTGATCTGTATGACAATAAAGTTTACTTTGACTTTGACAATACCAACAAAAAATAATTGACTTCAACAAATGTCTTAGTTTCTGGTGCCATTCCAAGGGGATCCAGTATCTGTCTACCTGGGATGACATGGTTGACAGGCCTCAATGCTTTGCCAGAGATGGCCTCCACCCGTCACCCCTGGGATTCCTGATCCTAGCCAAGGCTCTTGTCTCCCCCATTGTGCGTTTTTTAGGCAGTGTTCCAAAGACAGACCTACTGACATAAAAACTCTGTCAAAAAGCAAATTGAAGGTCATGCTGCTTAACACTAGGAGCCTTAACCCAAAAGTGCACTCACTGGAGGCTCTCCTCGCACTGAAAGATGCAGACATTTATGTGGTCACGGAAATTTTGTTCAGGGATGTAGAGAGCACCCCTGCCTTACCAGGCTATACCTCATTCCACACATTCTGACCCAAAATGAGGCCAGGAAGACTAAGGGTAGTGGAGTCTCTATCTTCATTAAGGACAGGCACATCTCCAGACTGGTTTGCCAGCATGATGCACTGTAACTACTCCAGGTACAACTGACAATTGGCTAGACACCCATCCAAGTTATAGCCAGCTATAGACCCCCTCCATGACTCAGTACACCCACTCCTCCTACTTGGACCTACTTGACTCCATAAAGGTACCCCCTAACACCCTGATCCTTGGTGACTTGAACTACCCCACCATAGACTGGGTGAACTATTCCTGCACTAATGCGCTCACTCAATGATTCTTTGACTTCATCATTTCTAACACACTAGACCAGCTCATCTCATCCCCCCAAGGAGAAATAACATTCTGGACTTGGTTCTCACCAACATAGGCAACTGCTGCACCACTCTCACAGTATGTTCTTCCTTGGTGATATAAGATCTTCGGTCTGTCTCATTCAAAGTTTCTACCCCCCAGCCGTAACCAGGCTAAAAAACCTCAAAAGCTGACTACAACCTCCTAAAGGAGGATATCACTAGCTTCACACTACCACCCCCTCAGAGGATGCAGACAACTATGCTGAACAGTACACCAATGCAGTATACAAGCACCTGTACAACTGCATGGACTCAGCCATACCCAACAGAACTTAAACCTGCTCCTCAAGGAAACACAAACCTGTCTGGTGGACATCCTGTATCAACAGGCTTTACAACAAAAGGAAGAAACCGTTGTCCAAGGGTAAAAAGGAAAAAAATTCCAAATTGGAAAAACTCCCTCCTTAGCCTCAACAAGCTAATTAGATCACTAGTGAAAACCTCCAAAGCCAATTATGAATTGAAACTAGCCTATTAAACAAAGGGAAACCACAAAGCCTTCTTCAGTTACATCAGAAACCTTCATTGTAAAGCCCAGGTTTGTTCCAAATTAGTACTTAACAGTATCACTTACACTGATCCTGTTGACTTAGCCAACCTCCTAGCAGATAGGGTCAGCACAAACTTCACCCCCTGTCCACTCCCCAAAGGTCCAATTGACATCCTCAGTACTTGCCCGCATCTCACTTCTCCATAAATCAAGTGTTAAAGGCCCTATCCAAGGCAAAGAACGCAGCTTCCATGGGACCTGACAGTAACCTAGGCTGTATTCTGCACCATCTCCAGCAAGAATTACCTTCACTATTGGGCATCCTATTCAAACACAGCCTAAGTACAGGCTTCCTTCCAACAGAGTGGAGAACTGCCATTGTCATCCCTTTGCACAAAGATGGTGCCATTACTGACTCGGGGAAACTATTGCCCTGTTAGCTTGACAAGTCTTATCTATCAAGCCATAGAGCATATTATTATGGATCTCATAAACAAGGACATAGGCAATCTCCAAGCACTTGACCCCACCTGGTTTAGATTCGTCAAGGGAAGATCTTACCTGTTGAACCTGGCTGACTTCTCTGAGACTGTCACCAAGGCCCTGGATGAGGGAAAGTCAGTACATTCAACTTACCTTGACTTGGCCAAGGCCTTTGATACACTCCCCCATTCGAGCATCATTGAAAAGCTAACACAACTTGTGTAAATCCCTATCTCATTAGGTGGGTGGCCAACTGGCTCACCGATAGGACCCACAAGGTCAAAATAGGTGCCTCCACCTCTGACAGCAGACTTGTCACTAGTGGTATTCCCCAAGGATCTGTCCTGGGACCCTTACTGTTTAGCATGCACTTCTCAGAGGTCCAGGCAAAGACAAAAGGTCTGTGGCTGACCAAGTTTGTGGATGACTAAGTTGGGTGCTGTCATTGACTCCCCAAATTATATTGACATACTGTAAGAGGGTCTCACAGCAACAAATGACTGTCATGGCCTTAAAATAAACACAAAAGAATGTATTATCATACCATTCAGCAAAAACATGGCCCCTACTGTTTAACACATCAACGGCAACCCCTAAGCACACAACCTGTGGTGAGAGACCTGGGTACTCAGGTTGACAACAATCTCACATTCATCCATCATGTACTGGCATTGGTCAGAAAATCCTTTTACTCGATTCATCTCATAAGTAAAGGGATTGCATCCAGAAAAAAGGAGGTTATTACCTCTCTGTACTCCTCCCTCATTAGGCCAATAATTACGTATAATGCCCCATTTGGTATGTACCTCTCCAAACACCTGCACCAACTGGAAAGGCCACAGAAATACCTCACAAAGAGAATTCATGGCCTCCAACACCTGTCCTATGTAGACAGGCTCAAATCACTATCACTCCACTAGATATCGTACAGATTGCTCAAAGGTGATGTGTGTCTCACCTACAAAGCAATTTCAGACCCTGGCCTACTAGAGATGCTCCATTTCCATAAGTCTAACTCCTCACACATTACCCAGTCGAAAGGCCTACTTCCCATACACGTCAAACAAAGTACCTCACTGACCCTGTTTAAGCACAACCTCGATGAGTGGATGGGAAACCACAAATTTCTCCCAGAGGTTCCACCTGTGTCCCTCATTGACAGGGGTGACAGGTGCTGACTGAGGTTTCTTTTTGGAGGGATAAACTCTTGCCTAGGCTTGTAAGTGCCTCAGGGCCATTAGCCTAGTAACCTCCTATGATCCTATTAGTTAAGTACTGTTTTTCTGTATCTGTATGAATCTGTTCATCTGTGTTGTTTTAATATTTCCAGTGCCTGAAACTCTGGTGTTTATTGTAAATAGATATTCAATAGTTTCATGTTCTTTTAGTATTTATTATTAAATATATTTCAACTTTTCATTGTGGCCAGTCCTTTAGAGAATATTTTAACCTTTGGGAGTACTCATATCTATTTGGTGACTCTGTGGCCACTCCTGAAATTCTTACTGCATTGGTCAAACACTATCATTTGTATTAATATTAATTTCACTCAGTATAAATTGGGTACCCTTATAAGAACCTTAGAGTAGCTGGCTTTGGAGTGTCTGGTGGCAGTGTAACTACACTATAGTCTGGGCAGAAGGGGCACAGTTAGTAAAGGTTTGCCATCCTTTCCTAGAGTGTGTGTGTGTGTGTGTGTGTGTGTGTGTGTGTGTGTGTGTGTGTGTGTGTGTGTGTGTGTGTGTGTGTGTGTGTGTGTGTGTGTGTGTGTGTGTGTGTGTGTGTGTGTGTGTGTGTGTGTGTGTGTGTGTGTGTGTGTGTGTGTGTGTGTGTGTGTGTGTGTGTGTGTGTGTGTGTATGTGTCAGCTGCTTAGAGCAGGGACACAACGCACTGGTTTTACAGAGAGGGTGCTGGAGGATTTGGCTTGGACACTCGGCAGAGGACTCAACTCTACAGCTGTGCCAGTGAGGAGTCTTATTGAGGGTCTGGAGAGAGAGAGAGAGAGAAACCAGTCCCCAGACTGAGTGTGTTCCCTTTGTGCTTTTAATGAAAACTGTGCTTGATGCAGAGAGCTGCATCTGGAAATACTGTGTGGATTTTTGTTCCAAGTGAACGTCCCTCTCCAGTGTCAGTGGTGAGGATTCAGGTTCCTTGATTACTAGCCTGGGGGAGGGATATCATCACAGGGTATTTAGGCAGAAAGGAATGTAAGGAGAAGAAGTGGATGTGAAGGAGGTGGCAGTTAGGGGAAAGGCTGAAAGAAAGTTAGTAGGAAGCATGTGTGGGAATAAAGATAAGAAGAGAGGTGCTATGAGCCACTCTGGTGGACAAGAGGAATAAAGCCCTCACTATGGCCCAGCCAACCTGGGTTGGATTAGCAGCTCAGGTGATTGAAAACACAGCAAAGATGGATGGAAGTACCCATCCTAGATGGAGAGCACTTGATGTTAACATTACCTGAAGGCACGTGTGGTCTGAATACAGGAAATGCCCTTACACATTACTGAACATGGGAGGCAGGGAAAGAGAAAGTGGGTAGGGCATATAAAAAAACAATGGATGGAAGCATAGATGGAATGTGCCACCTGGATGCGCTTAAAATCCATGACTAGCCAAGCAACACTGTAGAAAGTCGTGGGGCTGGTAAGAGGGTTTCTGGTAGGACTGAAGTAGACATGGGACACTGGGGGGGCAGGCCAGTAATAATGAGGTCTGAAGGGACCAAGAAAATATAAAAAATATAACAAAAAAACAGAGGTGGAACAAGTAATGTTGTGGGGGTGGTTGGGAGCAGTAAGTGGAGTTTAGGAAAGAAATCTGCTAGCCTAAACATGACATTGGTAGAGATTGAAGGGTGAGGAGCATCTCGGATTGAGAATAGGTTGAATAAGCTGCGGGCTGTGTACTCAGAGTCAGACTACTGGTGAGACCTGTCCATATTAAGAAACAGAGGTAGCCTGTTGGAATGCAGGAGCAGAGCCATTTGTCCATCAGATGAGATTTTAACTGTTTTTTTTTTAAAGAGCTTAGCTCTTGGACTGATTTCACTGTTAATGGCATGTGGTTACAGGCTTTGACAATATTAAGTGAATACAGGGAGTCTCCTGCACTATTGTATACTTTGGTAATAATTAATAGTGATTTTATATCTATAAAGTAAATCCCTGTTTGTGGAGTATATCTGAATGATGCTCTTTAGGGATGTACTACATTTAGGCTTATGGAGAAGTCTGTATATTATTGTGAGCTGTGTGTGTATAAAGAATTGTGGGATTTCAAATCAGTTTACCTATTTGAGAGTCAGAAAGTGATGTCCTCCAAAGTCCAGGATGGTGGCAAATTTAAATATTTTTGTAACATTTTTCCAGTTTGTTTAATAGTGTGACACGAGTGTAACTAAAAATGGATGCAGCATATAGGAGAGATGGCAGTAGGATAGTAGTGTGGTTTCCCAGTGGGACTCTGAAGCATAGACATATGCATTTGTGACTAATAGGATTGGCTCACCTAAAAGGTCTCTGTCTTGCATGGACTATAAAAAGAATCTAGTTTCCTCAGATGAGGACACTAGCATACATTTTCCATAGCAACCACTTAATCTGAATAGTTGCATAACGTTTGCGTAATCTACCAAGATCTTATTACATCTTTGACCAGGAGGTTGAGAAGAGCCTCCACAGGTCTTTTTGTTCTGGAATAGACAGAAGATTCTCAAGGTGCAATGGATGCTTTTCCTATTAAAACTATAACTGCTTGAAATAAAATCTGTCACCCTGACTTATTCTGTATGAGCTTACATTGATAGGTACTAAATATCTCCTAACAGTGAAGGGGTAGTAGATGGCCCTGGCATAACTCTTAATCCCAAATAATTACCTGGAATTTGAGCCAATTAATTTTTGACTCATTTGTCTACTATCTCCGATAATAAATGCTTTTTCAGGAATGCTGTAGAAATGCTGTGAGTACTGCAGATTATGTTTAGGGCCAGTGAAGCCATATAGGTTTGGTCCTACAGAGCACCAGTCTGGCTGCACAGTGCTGAGCTTAAGTAACACCATTCTAATGGATCTTCTGAAAATCGTTGCTCTGTGGTGCATGTCATTTTAGTCACTAGTAGCTATACCTCTCAATTGTACACATTTCCACAGAATGTCCAGATTTTGGTCTCATGTTTTTGGTCCATTTTTCATAAAAGTGTGGTTTTCTGGCAAATTAGTAGTAAATCATTAAATATTGAAGTTACAAAATAATGACAGGCATTTCAGCTTCAGACTTCATGTCCTTCAGAAAAATCCATGCCAATGCAAAACCTATTATTCTGTCAACTAAGTTTGTAAGAGCGATATTTAAAATTTTCCCTATTTTTGGGCCTTTTTCACACTTTTATTTACGGCTTTGTCCAGATTTCCTGCTGTACGAGGTTGAGAGGTGTGATCACTACCAGTACCCAAAAACATAAACTGGTGTTTGCTAGAATGAAATAATAATAAAAAATAAAAATTAAAAAAAAAAAAAAAAACAGCAGAGTCAAAACTACATCAGATGCATGTCTAGCCTTCATTAATAAATAGGATAAATGGGAATGGGCGTAGTCCTAATGTGGCTATGTCACACATATCTTAAAACTTTTTAATCAGCTAGCATATTCCAGCGTTCCATAAAATGCTGCATGCATCTTTTTGCTTCATAAATTCATCAGACCTATCTAAATTTAGTTACAACTACAATATTTATTCTGTTGCATTATCAACTTAGTTAGATTTATTTTGGCAAGGAAGCAATGACTCATGATAAACTGAGTGGTGCCAGTCATTTAGCAACTAGCCTGACTTCAGTCTGCGGCATGAGGTGATACTAAGTGCTGTCATTTCATCCAGGAATGAGTAGTTACACATCAACATTAAATACAAGGAGATGTATTAATTATATGTTGTCACTATGCTTCTGAAAAACGGGCAGCATCTTGCACTTCTAGAAATAATCATCTGTACTGGGATTTTTGGTAGGTGGTTATTCTGTGATCAGTAAAAAAATAAAAACTGACAATTGCGTGACACTGTCAATAAAAAAGTTTCACAAAATAATTAATTCAAACTTATTTAGTGTAACAAACCTAAAAGAAACAAACCTTGATAATGCTTATGGCTAAATGCGGATAAGCAGTCTTTATAAAAGTGTACAGCTACAACTCGTACTTACAGAACCTGGTGACAGGAGCACCATAAGGTGAACACATTAATTCTGTCATTATGGGTACTTTTAAAGAAAATAACTTCCCTTTAGATGTTATAGCCTCACAGATAAATATATGGATTTGGGTGTCTTTAGCTGAATAGTGTGCCAAAATCCCCCCAGAGTAGGTTTCAGCACATGAAGTATCAGCCAAGGAGGATTCCATGCAGTTTGGCATCATCTGATTTCACATTGGTCAGCTGTGTTGGAACCTCCCAACACACACACACACACACACACACACACACACACACACACACACACACACACACACACACACACACACACACACCCTGTACCTGGTCATACTATGTGTGTTACAGATTTATGTCCGTTTATATAAGTCTTCTATACCAAATGCAAACTCAAGTTTGATTTGATCCACTGTTTGGACGCCAAGAGTTTTTATACTTGCAGTTCCTAAGTCAATTTATGTTATAGGATGCTCTTTGGTATTCTGCTATCCAGAGTATGAACAACTCAGATTAAAATTTTAAATGCTTCTTAGTACAGAAGTCTGTCTCTAATTTGATCCAATCCTGGTACACGAATTTACACAAAAAAGAACAATATTTCTTATAATCAGATTTTGTACCATATTTGTATGATACTAAGTAAAATCAAAATGTGAGTGTAGAGCAATTCATAATCATTATACTTCAAACTATCACCCCTTCCGTTAATTTTCAAAACTCAGTCATCTATTATCTGTTATAAACAAGAGCAAATCCTGGAGCTGGCATCAGTTCCTGCTATGACACATGGGCTTCATACACATAGGGACAATTCAGACATCTGAAATGTACCTTTGTGCATATCTCTGTGATGACACTACTTACTAAAACTCTAGAGCTAAAGTAATAGGGATGACATGCAAACTTCATACAGAAGGCAGCATAGCTAAGAAATTAGCATGACAATTAAGCACTGTACTCTGCTGCAGTTGTAGAGGGAGATAATGCCCTGACTACAACCCAGCTGACCCGGGATATATTACTAGCTTGAAGTGACAGATGACTGGATGGGCAG